>NW_026728939.1:152500-175000 GCF_030272615.1 Cryptomeria japonica
AGAGGTGATAGACGCCAACGAGCCCGCGCATAGCAATCGAGGTGTAAAAAGGGCGTTGAAGGCAGGAAGCCTGGACGAAAGAGGCTACGAGGTCACCTCGAAGCGGTCTAAGAATCGGGCGCACTTGGGGCGACTACCAGTGCCAACCCCTTATCCCGCGGTGCGTCCGACACACAGAAATTTCCAAGGCGGCCAAGGAGCCTCCCCGCATAGCAATCGGGGTGTGAGGTTACGGATGCAGCATTGATAGCAATCGAGGTGTGAGGCGAAGGATGCAGAAGTGAGAGCCGAGGGATGTAGCAGAGATAGCAATCGGGGTGTGTGATGCAGAAGAGATAGCAATCGAGGTGTGCGGTGGGAAGGGCCCAGCAGCCAGAATGCATGAAGCGACGGATGAAGCAGTGATGACAACCGGGCTGTGAGGAGAGGAGGGATGCAGCCAAGAAAGCAATCAGGGCTCGAGGCAAGGGATGCATCAAGGATAGCAATCATGTTGTGAGGCGAGATTCCAAAGGCTAAACGTGAGAGGCTGCAGGGTCGACTCAGAGAGGTCTATGCATGTGAGAGGCTGAAAGCAAGGTCGACTCGGAGCGGTCTATGCATCGGGCGCGCTTGGGGCGACTACCAGTGCCAACCCCTTATCCCGCGACGCGTCCGACAAAGAGAACGTTCCAAGGCGGCAGAGGAGGTTACCAGCCGAAGGATGCAGTAGCAATAACAGGTATAGTTCCGCGGCGGCCGAGAAGACTCACCGCATAGGAATCGGGATGCGAGGCGAGGGATGCGGCGGGAAGGCCCCGACGGCTAAACGGAAGAGGCTGCAGGGCCGCCTCGGAATGGTCCAAGCATCGGATGCGATTGGGACGACTACCAGTGCCAACCCCTTATCCCGCGATGCGTCCGATACACAGATAGTTCCAAGGCGGCCGAGGAGCCTCACCGCATATCAATCGGGGTGCGAGGCGAGGGATGGGGCGGGAAGGCCCCAACGGCTAGACGGAAGAGGCTTCAGGGCCACCTCGGAATGGTCCAAGCATCGGACGCGCTTGGGGCGACTGCCAGTGCCAACCCCTTATCCCGCGATGCGTCCGATACACAGATGGTTCCAAGGCGGCCGAGGAGCCTCACCGCATAGCAATCGGGGGTGCGAGGCGAGGGATGGGGCGGGAAGGCCCCAACGGCTAGACGGAAGAGGCTTCAGGGCCGCCTAGGAATGGTCCAAGCATCGGACACGCTTGGGGCGACTACCAGTGACAGCCCCCTATCCCGCGATGCGTCCGATACGAAGATGGTTCCAAGGCGGCCGAGGAGCCTCACCGCATAGCAATCGGGGTGCGAGGTGGGGGATGCGGCGAGATGGCCCCAACGGCTAGACGGAAGAGGCCACAGGGCCGCGTCGGAATAGTCCAAGCATCGGACGCGCTTGGGGCGACTACCAGTGACAACCCCTTATCCCGCGATGCGTCCGATACGAAGATAGTTCCAAGGCGGCCGAGGAGCCTCACCGCATAGCAATCGGGGTGCGAGGTGGGGGATGCGGCGAGATGGCCCCAACGGCTAGACGGAAGAGGCTGCAGGGCCGCCTCGGAATAGTCCAAGCATCGGACGCGCTTGGGGCCACTACCAGTGACAACCCCTTATCCCGCGATGCGTCCGATACGAAGATAGTTCCAAGGCGGCCGAAGAGCCTCACCGCATAGCAATCGGGGTGCGAGGTGGGGGATGCGGCGAGATGGCCCCAACGGCTAGACGGAAGAGGCCACAGGGCCGCCTCGGAATAGTCCAAGCATCGGACGCGCTTGGGGCGACTACCAGTGACAACCCCTTATCCCGCGATGCGTCCGATACGAAGATAGTTCCCAGGCGGCCGAGGAGCCTCACCGCATAGCAATCGGGGTGCGAGGCGAGGGATGCGGCGAGATGGCCCCAAAGGCTAGACGGAAGAGGCTGCAGGGCTGCCTCGGAATAGTCCAAGCATCGGACGCGCTTGGGGCGACTACCACTGCCAACCCCTTATCCCGCGATGCGTCCGATACACAGATAGTTCCGAGGCGGCCGAGGAGGTGGGGGATGCAGCGAGATGGCCCCAACGGCTAGACGGAAGAGGCTGCAGGGCCGCCTCGGAATAGTCCAAGCATCGGACGCGCTTGGGGCGACTACCAGTGACAACCCCTTATCCCGCGATGCGTCCGATACACAGATAGTTCCGAGGCGGCCAAGGAGCCTCACCGCATAGCAATCGTGGTGCGAGGTGGGGGATGCGGCGAGATGGCCCCAACGGCTAGACGGAAGAGGCTGCAGGGCCGCCTCGGAATGGTCCAAGCATCGGATGCGCTTGGGGCGACTACCACTGCCAACCCCTTATCCCGCGATGCGTCCGATACACAGATAGTTCCAAGGCGGCCGAGGAGCCTCACAGCATAGCAATCAGGGTGCGAGGCGAGGGATGCGGCGAGAAAGCCCCAACGGCTAGAGGGAAGAGGCTTCAGGTCCGCCTCGGAATGGTCCAAGCATCGGACGCGCTTGGGGCGACTACCAGTGACAACCCCTTATCCCGCGACGCGTCCGATACACAGATAGTTCCAAGGCGGCCGAGGAGCCTCACCGCATAGCAATCGGGGTGCGAGGCGAGGGATGCGGCGAGAAGGACCCAACGGCTACACGGAAGAGGCTTCGGGGCCGCCTCGGAATGGTCCAAGCATCGGACGCGCTTGGGGCGACTACCAGTGACAACCCCTTATCCCACGACGCGTCCGATACACAGATAGTTCCAAGGCGGCCGAGGAGCCTCACCGCATAGCAATCGGGGTGCGAGGCGAGGGATGCGGCGAGAACGACCCAACGGCTACACGGAAGAGGCTTCGGGGCCGCCTCGGAATGGTCCAAGCATCGGACGCGCTTGGGGCGACTACCAGTGACAACCCCTTATCCCGCGACGCGTCCGATACACAGATAGTTCCAAGGCGGCCGAGGAGCCTCACCGCATAGCAATCGGGGTGCGAGGCGAGGGATGCGGCGAGAAGGACCCAACGGCTAGACGGAAGAGGCTTCGGGTCCGCCTCGGAATGGTCCAAGCATCGGACGCGCTTGGGGCGACTACCAGTGACAACCCCTTATCCCGCGACGCGTCCGATACACAGATAGTTCCAAGGCGGCCGAGGAGCCTCACCGCATAGCAATCGGGGTGCGAGGCGAGGGATGCGGCGAGAAGGACCCAACGGCTAGACGGAAGAGGCTTCGGGTCCGCCTCGGAATGGTCCAAGCATCGGACGCGCTTGGGGCGACTACCAGTGACAACCCCTTATCCCGCGACGCGTCCGATACACAGATAGTTCCAAGGCGGCCGAGGAGCCTCACCGCATAGCAATCGGGGTGCGAGGCGAGGGATGCGGCGAGAAGGACCCAACGGCTAGACGGAAGAGGCTTCGGGTCCGCCTCGGAATGGTCCAAGCATCGGACGCGCTTGGGGCGACTACCAGTGACAACCCCTTATCCCGCGACGCGTCCGATACACAGATAGTTCCGAGGCGGCCGAGGAGCCTCACCGCATAGCAATCGGGGTGCGAGGCGAAGGATGCGGCGAGAAGGACCCAACGGCTAGACGGAAGAGGCTTCGGGTCCGCCTCGGAATGGTCCAAGCATCGGACGCGCTTGGGGCGACTACCAGTGACAACCCCTTATCCCGCGACGCGTCCGATACACAGATAGTTCCAAGGCGGCCGAGGAGCCTCACCGCATAGCAATCGGGGTGCGAGGCGAGGGATGCGGCGAGAAGGACCCAACGGCTAGACGGAAGAGGCTTCAGGGCCGCCTCGGAATGGTCCAAGCATCGAACGCGCTTGGGGCGACTACCAGTGACAACCCCTTATCCCGCGACGCGTCCGATACACAGATAGTTCCGAGGCGGCCGAGGAGCCTCACCGCATAGCAATCGGGGTGCGAGGCGAGGGATGCGGCGAGAAGGACCCAACGGCTAGACGGAAGAGGCTTCAGGGCCGCCTCGGAATGGTCCAAGCATCGGACGCGCTTGGGGCGACTACCAGTGACAACCCCTTATCCCGCGACGCGTCCGATACACAGATAGTTCCGAGGCGGCCGAGGAGCCTCACCGCATAGCAATCGGGGTGCGAGGCGAGGGATGCGGCGAGAAGGACCCAACGGCTAGACGGAAGAGGCTTCAGGGCCGCCTCGGAATGGTCCAAGCATCGGACGCGCTTGGGGCGACTACCAATGACAACCCCTTATCCCGCGACGCGTCCGATACACAGATAGTTCCGAGGCGGCCGAGGAGCCTCACCGCATAGCAATCGGGGTGCGAGGCGAGGGATGCGGCGAGAAGGACCCAACGGCTAGACGGAAGAGGCTTCAGGGCCGCCTCGGAATGGTCCAAGCATCGGACGCGCTTGGGGCGACTACCAGTGACAACCCCTTATCCCGCGACGCGTCCGATACACAGATAGTTCCGAGGCGGCCGAGGAGCCTCACCGCATAGCAATCGGGGTGCGAGGCGAGGGATGCGGCGAGAAGGACCCAACGGCTAGACGGAAGAGGCTTCAGGGCCGCCTCGGAATGGTCCAAGCATCGGACGCGCTTGGGGCGACTACCGTTGCCAACCCCTTATCCCGCGATGCGTCTGATACACAGATAGTTCCGAGGCGGCCGAGGAGCCTCACCGCATAGCAATCGGGTTGCGAGGCAGATTATTGGGAAGGGAACCCCCTGGGATGCGGCTCAAGCAGTGCCCAAAGGGACTGGAATGCGGAATCACATCGAGAGACCCAAATGCTATACGAGGGCTCAAATCGAATTATCGATTTGGCCACGACATGGACGCATCGGAACGACTACCTTTGCCGAACCACTCGCAATTGCATCCATACCGAAACCAATAGACATTTCCGTTAGAGCCCTCGCATAGCATTCGGGAATCTCGCATGCCCCTCTAAATCGACCAATGCTGGCGCTCAATGAAAATCCGAGCGCTACCACCGTTCGAGCGCCAGCATTGGTCGAGTTAGAGGGGCACGGGGGAGAATGCTCCAGTCAACACCTCCCCTATATAAGTTATTTGTCCGATTCTCGCACAACCGTAGTCTGCCTCGTCGAATCAAACAACGGTCCCAGATTCCGACTTCCGTTCCGTAGAGACCCAAAAGCTAGATGGAGGCTCGCAAGAAAGAGAGTCGGCGCATAGCAATCGGGTTTCTCGAACGTTTAGGGACCGAGCTCACTTGCGGATAGGGCAAAATCCGCCAAGCAACCCAAAAGCTAGACGGGGGCTCGAATCGAATCGCCTAGGCGGCCACAACAACGACGTGTTGGATCGACTACCAGTGCCAAACCATTCAGCAAGACTAGTCTGTGTCGAGGCCGGATAGAGATTCTCAGAGAGCGCCCGCATAGCATTTAGGAGACCTGCCGCGTCCCTCACACTCGACAAATGGTGGTGCACGTTTATAAATCCGAGCGATCCCAACCCTTTCAAGCACCAACATCGGTCGAGATAGAGGGGCACGGAGGGGGCTGCGTGAGACAACACAGTCCCCTATATAAGTTATTTGTCCGATTCTCACACATCCGAAGAATGGTCATCAAATCGGACAACAGCCCAAACTTCCGACTTCCGTCCCAGAAAGCCCAAGAGCTATCTAAAACGTTCATGGCCGGAACTCGATCGCGGCTATACCAGTCCGCCAAGCAACCCAAAAGCTAGACTGGAGCTCTAGTCGAATCACCTCTGTGGCCATTGCAAGGACGTGTTGGAGCGACTACCATTGCCGAACCATTCCGCAGGTCGAGTCCATACCAAGGCCGCATAGAGATTCACGATGAGCTCCTGCATAGCAATCAGGAGACTTGCCGTGTCCATCACAATCGATAAATCCTGGTGCAAGATTTTTGCATCCGAGCGCTCCAACCAGTCGAGCACCAGCATCAATCGACATAAACGGGCACGGGGGGAGGATGCTCGAGAACACTACCTCCCCTATATAAGTTATTTGTCCGATTCTCAAGCAGCCGAAGTCTGGTCATCGAATCGGGTCAAAGACCACAACTTCCGACTTTACCCACAATGCAAGTCATCGAATCGAACATCGGCCCCCGAGTCGGACTCCATGCGTATGTCAGGTCATCGGACCCAAATTCCGCCTTCCTGCGCATGGCGGGCCATCAATATCAACTCGGTCATCGGACCCAAACTCCGCCTTTTTGCGTATGGCACGCCTTCAAATCGGTCATCGGACCCAAATTCCGCCTTCCTGTGCATGGCGGGCCATCAACATCAACTCGGTCATCGGACCCAAATTCCGCCTTTCTGCGCATGGCACGCCATCAACTCGGTCATCGGACCCAAATTCCGCCTTCCTGCGCATGGCAGGTCATCGGACACAAATTCAGACCTCGCCAATATGCCTACGTATCGAATCGGTCATCGGACCCAACTTCCGACTTCATCCATACTGTAGGGTCTTTGAGGTTGGCGCGGTGCGCTCAACCCAGGGAGTCGACCCATCGAAGCATACACCTCCCCTATATAAGCTATTTGTCCGATTCCCACACCTGTGTAGTTTGCACCTCTGACCAGGACATCGACCCCAACTTCCGAACTCGACTGCAACGACGGCACCAGCGCCTTGGTGCGCACCTTGCGACGCACAGTCCCAACATTCGCCTTCCTGCACATGGCAGGTCATCGGACCCAAATTCCGACCTCGCGAGTATGCCTACATATCGAATCGGTCATCGGACCCAACTTCCGACTTCATCCATACCGTAGGGTCTTTGAGGTTGGCGCGGTGCGCTCAACCCGGGGAGTCGACCCAACGAAGCATACACCTCCCCTATATAAGCTATTTGTCCGATTCCCACACCTGTGTAGTTTGCACCTCCGATCAAGACATCGACCCCAACTTCCGAACTCGCCTCCAATGACCGAACCAGCGCCTTGGTGCGCACCTTGCAACGCACAGTGCCAACATTCGCCTTCCTGCACGTGGCAGGTCATCGGACCCAAATTCCGACCTCGCGAGTATGCCTACATATCGAATCGGTCATCGGACCCAACTTCCGACTTCATCCATACCGTAGGGTCTTTGAGGTTGGCGCGGTGCGCTCAACCCGGGGAGTCGACCCAACGAAGCATACACCTCCCCTATATAAGCTATTTGTCCGATTCCCACACCTGTGTAGCTTGCACCTCCGATCAGGACATCGACCCCAACTTCCGAACTCGACTAAAAAGACCGCACCAGCGCCTTGGTGTGCACCTTGCAACGCACAGTGTCAACATTCGCCTTCCTGCACATGGCAGGTCATCGGACCCAAATTCCGACCTCATGAGCATACCTACTAATCGAATCGGTCATCGGACCCAACTTCCGACTTCATCCATACCGTAGGGTCTTTGAGGTTGGCGCGGTGCGCTCAACCTGGGGAGTCGACCCATCGAAGCATACACCTCCCCTATATAAGCTATTTGTCCGATTCCGACACCTGTGTAGTTTGCACCTCCGCTCAGGACATCGACCCCAACTTCCGAACTCGCCTGCAACGACCGAACCAGCGCCTTGGTGCGCACCAAAAGTGCGCACTTTTGGAGGGCACTTTTGTGCGCTCCAAAGGTGCGCACTTTTGGAGGGCACTTTTCTGCGCTCCAAAGGTGCGCACTTTTGGAGGGCACTTTTTGGAGGGCACTTTTCTGCGCTCCAAAGGTGCGCACTTTTGGAGGGCACTTTTTGGAGGGCACTTTTCTGCGCTCCAAAGGTGCGCACTTTTGGAGGGCACTTTTTGGAGGGCACTTTTCTGCGCTCCAAAGGTGCGCACTTTTGGAGGGCACTTTTTGGAGGGCACTTTTCTGCGCTCCAAAGGTGCGCACTTTTGGAGGGCACTTTTTGGAGGGCACTTTTCTGCGCTCCAAAGGTGCGCACTTTTGGAGGGCACTTTTTGGAGGGCACTTTTCTGCGCTCCAAAGGTGCGCACTTTTGGAGGGCACTTTTTGGAGGGCACTTTTCTGCGCTCCAAAGGTGCGCACTTTTGGAGGGCACTTTTCTGCGCTCCAAAGGTGCGCACTTTTGGAGGGCACTTTTTGGAGGGCACTTTTCTGCGCTCCAAAGGTGCGCACTTTTGGAGGGCACTTTTTGGAGGGCACTTTTCTGCGCTCCAAAGGTGCGCACTTTTGGAGGGCACTTTTTGGAGGGCACTTTTCTGCGCTCCAAAGGTGCGCACTTTTGGAGGGCACTTTTGTGCACTCCAAAGGTGCGCACTTTTGGAGGGCACTTTTCCTGTGCTCCAAAGGTGCACACCTAGGTGAGCACCTTCGACCACACCTTGTAGCACACCAAACTCTGACTTTCGACTTCATCCGCAATGCAGGGTCTTTGAGGTTGGCGCAATGCGCACAACCAGGGGAGTCGACCCATCAAACCCAACACCTCCCCTATATAAGCTATTTGTCTGATTCTCATACATGCGTAGCCTGCAGGAGCAATTAGGACATCGACCCCAACTTTCGGCTTCTAAACGAAAACAAGGTCTTTGAGGTTGGTGTAATGCGAACAACTAGGGGAGTCAACCCATCAAACCCAACACCTCCCCTATATAAGCTATTTGTCTGATTCTCATACATGTGTAGTCTACAGGAGCAATTAGGACATCGACCCCAACTTTTGACTTCTTAACGAAAACAAGGTCTTTGAGGTTGACGTAATGCGCACAACCAGGGGAGTCGACCCATCAAACCCAACACCTCCCCTATATAAGCTATTTGTCCGATTCTCATACATGTGTAGCCTGCAGGAGCCATTAGGACATTGACCCCAACTTTTGACTTCTTAACGAAAACAAGGTCTTTGAGGTTGGCGTAATGCGCACAACCAAGGGAGTTGACCCATCAAACCCAACACCTCCCCTATATAAGCTATTTGTCTGATTCTCATACATGTGTAGCCTGCAACAACGATTAGGACATCCACCCCAACTTCTGAATTCGTCTGCGTTGACCGCACCAAAGGTGCACGCCTTGATGCTCACCAAAATCCGACTTCCGACTTCTTCTGCTATGCGGGGTCTTTGAGGTTGGCGCAGTGCGCACAACCAGGGGAGTCAACCCACCGAATGCAACACCTCCCCTATATAAGCTATTTGTCTGATTCTCATACATGCGTAGACTGCAGCAATGATTAGGACATCCACCCCAACTTTTGACTTCTTAAACAAGACAGGGTCTTTGAAGTTGGTGCAGTGCACACAACCAGGGGAGTCGACCCATCAAACGCAACACCTCCCCTATATAAAGCTATTTGTCCGATTCTCATACGTGTAGTCTGCAGCAGCGATTAGGACATCGACCCCAACTTCCGAATTCGTTTGCATTGACCGCACCAAAGGTGCACGCCTTGGTGTGCACCCTGGAGTGCACTTTGGTGCTCACCTCGGTGCACACTTTGGTGTGCACCTCGGTGTGCACCAAAGGTGCGCACCTTGGAGCGCACCAAAGGTGTACACTTTGGAGCGCACCACATAGGGTCTTTGAGAGGTTGGCGCAGTGCGCACACCAAGGTGGGTGTTGAGGTGCGTGCCGAGGTGGGTGGGTGCTAGGGTGCGCTCCATGGTGGGTGCCAGGGTGGGTGCGTGCTAGGGTGGATTCCAAAGAGGGTCATAGGGTGGGTGCCAAGGTGGGTTGGTGATATAGTGGGTTCAAAGGTGGGTACTAGGGTGGGTTCCAAGGTGGGTCACAAGTTGGGTGCCAGGATGCGTGGGTGTTAGGTTGGGTGCCAAGGTGGGCTCCTGCGTGGGTGGGTGCTAGGGTGGGTTTCAAGGTGGACGCGAGGGCGGGTGCCAAGGTGGGTAACAAGTTGGGTGTTAGGATGGGTGAGTGCTAGAGTGGGTGCCAAGGTGGGTGGGTGCTAAGGTGGATGCCAAGGTGGTTCACAGGGTGGGTGGGTTCTAGGGTGAGTTCCAAGGTGGGTCACAGGTTCAGTGCTAGGGTGGGTGTCAAGGCGGGTGTCGAGGTGCCTGGGTGCTAGGGTGTGGATGCCAATGTGGGTCATAGGGTGGGTACTAGGGTGGGCTGCAATGTGGGTGCCAAGGTGGGTAACATGCTCGGTGGGTTCTAAATTGGGTGCCAGGGTGGGTGTGCACCCACCTTGCCCGAGGTGGGTGCCAAGGTGCCAGTGTGGGTGGGTGCTAAGGTGGATGCCAAGGTGGGTGAGAAGGTGGGTGATAGGTTGAGTGGTAGGATGGGTGGGTGCCAAGATGGGTCACAGGGTGGGTGCAAGGGTGGGTAGGTGCTAGGGTTGGTGTCAGGGTGGGTGGGTGCTAGGTTGGGTTCCAAGGTGGGTGCGAGGGTGAGTGTCAAGGTGGGTCACAGGTTAGGTGCTAGGATGGGTGAGTGCTAGGGTGCAAAGGTGCCAGGGTGGGTGCTAGGATGGGTCGATGCTAGGGTGAGTGGCAAGGTGGGTCCACAAGTGTCAAGGTGGGTGCCGAGGTGGGTGCCAAGTCGGCGACTGCTATGGTGGATGCCAAGGTGGGTCACGGGGTGGGTGCCAAGTTGCTAGGTTGGGTTCCAAGGTGGGTGCCAACGTGGGTGCTAGGGTGCGTGGGTTAAAGGGTGTGTCACAACGTGGGTGCCAGGATGGGTGCGCACCCACACTGGCCAAGACGGGTGCGGGTGCAAGGTTGGGTTCCAAGCCCGGTCACAGGCTGGGTGCTAGGATGGGTGGGTGCCAAGGTGGGCACCAGGGTGGGTGCACCCACCCTGGCCAAGGTGGGTCACGGGGTGGGTCCTAGGGTGGGTAACGGGGTGGGTACTAAGGTGCGTGCCAAGGTGGGTCATAGGGTGGGTGCCAAGGTGGGCACCAGGGTGGGTGTGCACCAACCCTAGCCAGGGTAGGTCACGGGGTGGTTGTCGGGGTGGGCGTCAAGGAGCCAAGGTGGGTGGCAAGTAGCCAAGTTGCGTGCCAAGGTGGGTGTCGGGGTGGGTGCCAAGGATCCAAGGTGGGTGCCAAGGAACCAAGGTGGGTGTCTGGGTGGGTGCCGAGGTGGGAGCCAGGGTGGGTCCCAAGGTGAGTGCAAAGGTGGGTGCCAGGGTCAAGGTGAGTGCCAATGTGGGTTCCAAGGTGCCAGGGTCAGGGTGAGTGCCAATGTGGGTTCAAAGGTGCTAAGTTGGGTGCGAGGTTGGGTGCGAGGGTGGGTGGGTGCCAAGGTGTGCTAGGTGGAAGCCCGGGTGGGTCGGCATCCCATGGGTGTCGAGTTGGGTGCCTGATGGGTGCTTCTTGTCAAGTTTTAGTCGTCGGGACTCATTTCGAGCCTTAGAGGTCGTTTCTTGTCCGGTTGCCCTGTCTTCGACCTGGGAACCCAATTTTGGTCCTCGGGTCCCATTTTTTTTTGTCTCGCATCCCACTTTTGGCCTGTGGCCTTTTCGGGGTCGATTCTCGTTTTGGGCATCAGAGCATGTTTCTTCTCCTAAAACCCAATATTTGTTTATTAAGTCTCGGAACACATTTTTGTTCTCGTGGACCCATCATGGGTCTTGGAACGCATTTGTGGTCCTTGGGTCCCATTTTGCATCCCGAAACTTGTGTTTTGGTGCTTGATCCCTATTTTGGGTGCCCACCTTGCACCAAGTGCGCACCCGGGGCAAACCGAGCGCCTTGGTGCACCGGGGCAAGATCGAGCGTGCACCCGAGGCGCCCCGAACATGCACCAAGGTGCACTCGGCCCACATGTGAGCGCAGGTCGTTGCGCCCGAGGTGGTGTGTGGGCACCGCGTTGCAGACGGGACACTGCACGCACACGACGCCCCCTCCAGGTGCACGCACGTAGGCCGGGCCGGGTGCACACCCGACGCCCTAGCAAGGTGCGCGCACCCGGGCAGGGCTCACACTTGGCGAACGGGGCGCACTTCGCGAGGGAGGGTGTGCACCTCGACGGGGGTGGGTGGCCGGGGTGGATTCGCACGTGGGTCGCGGTTTGCTAAGTACACACTGCGACAAGCTCATAACGGGTGCGATCATACCAGCGTTAGTGCACCGGATCCCATCAGAACTCCGCAGTTAAGCGCGCTTGGGCCGGAGTAGTACTGGGATGGGTGACCTCCCGGGAAGTCCCGGTGTTGCACCCTTTTTTAGTTTTTCGCCGGGCGTCGCAATGCTATTTGAATAAACCTTTTGCCCGTTTGCGTTCTCGTCGGGGCCGGGCCGGGCCGGGGTGCGCTGCCCGCACTACCGCGCGCGCGGGGGCGACACCGAGCGCGCACCCGAGGCGCCCCGAGCACACAGGCCACGGTGCAACCCGGGCGTTGTGCGCGCACCCCGGTGCGCCCGAGGTGCTGCGCGCGCACCCAGGTGAAATCGGTGTGCACCTCGGCCAGTGCGCGCTCGGTCGAGTCGCGCACGTTGGCCAAGGTGCACGGTGATGTTTCTTACTCTAAGGTTCCGCACCAGACGCCCGGGACAGGTGAGCGAAGCTGGGCGGGGCCGGGTGCGCGGCCGGGGCAGGTGCACGCAGCTGGAGAGAGCTTTGGAGCACACTTCGGAGCGCACCAATGATGCGCTCCATTCAAAAGTTTCCTGAAAAGGCAAAAAAAGTTGAGATTATAGAATTTCCCACTTGAGAGATTGTAAAAAAAAAAAATTTAAAATGAAGGAAACGCGGGTGCCAAGGTGTGCGCAGCCCAGCCAAGGTGTGCGCACCAAGGCGCCCACCCTGGCGAAGGTGCACGCAAGGTGCGCACCCGAGGCAAACCGGACAATTAACCCAACTTTCGACTTCGCGCGCACCTTGGAGCGCACTTCGGAGCGCTCCTTGGTGCGCACCAATCTTGGGCACCTCGGAGTGCACCATGGCGCCCACCAAGGTGCGCACCCGGGGCAAACCGAGCTCCGACTTCGTGCGCACCTTGGAGCGCACGAAAGGTGCGCACCATGGCGCCCACCAAGGTGCGCAGCCCAGCCAAGGCGTGCGCATCAAGGTGCGCACCCTGGCGAAGGTGCGCACCCGGGGCAAACCGAGCTCCGACTTCGTGCGCACCTTGGAGCGCACAAAAGGTGCGCAACCCAGCCAAGGTGTGCGCACCCCGGTCAAACCGAGCTCCGAATCGTGCGCACCAGAGGTGCACGCCATCGTGCGCACCTTGGAGCACACTTCGGAGCCCTCCTTGGTGCGCGCCGATGTTGCGCACCTCGGAGCGCACCCGGGGAAAACAATGCAATTAACCCGACTTTCGACTTCGTGGGCACCTCGGAGCGCTCTCGGGTTCGCACCTCGGAGCACACCGAGGTGCGCACCTTTGATGCGCTGCCTTCACCAATTTCCAGAAAAGGCAAGAAAACATTGAGAAGGTGTGCGCACCGAGGTGCCCACCCTGGCGAAGGTGCACGCGAGGTGCGCACCCGGGGCAAACCGGGCTCCGACTTCGTGCACGCCGCACCTTGGAGCACACTTCGGAGCGCTCCTTGGTGCGCACCAGGGCGCGCAACCCAGCCGAGGTGCCCACCCCGGCGAAGGTGCACGCGAGGTGCGCACCCGGGGCAAACCGGGCTCCGACTTCGTGCACGCCATGGTGCCCACCGCGGCGAAGGTGCACGCGAGGTGCGCACCCGGGGCAAACCGGGCTCCGACTTCGTGCACGCCGCACCTTGGAGCACACTTCGGAGCGCTCCTTGGTGCGCACCATGGTGCCCACCAGGGCGCGCAACCCCGCCGAAGGTGCACGCGAGGTGCGCACCCGGGGCAAACCGGGCTCCGACTTCGTGCACGCCGCACCTTGGAGCACACTTCGGAGCGCTCCTTGGTGCGCACCATGGTGCCCACCAGGGCGCGCAACCCCGCCGAAGGTGCACGCGAGGTGCGCACCCGGGGCAAACCGGGCTCCGACTTCGTGCACGCCATGGTGCGCACCGCGGCGAAGGTGCGCACCCGGGGCAAACCGGGCTCCGACTTCGTGCACGCCGCACCTTGGAGCACACTTCGGAGCGCTCCTTGGTGCGCACCAGGGCGCGCAACCCAGCCGAGGTGCCCACCCCGGCGAAGGTGCACGCGAGGTGCGTACCCGGGGCAAACCGGGCTCCGACTTCGTGCACGCCGCACCTTGGAGCACACTTCGGAGCGCTCCTTGGTGCGCACCATGGTGCCCACCAGGCCGCGCAACCCAGCCAAGGTGTGCGCACCAAGGTGCACGCGAGGTGCGCACCCGGGGCAAACCGGGGTCCGACTTCGTGCACGCCGCACCTTGGAGCACACATCGGGGCGCTCCCGGGTTCGCACCGGCGTTGCGCACCGTGGTGGGCACCTCGGAGCACACCAAGGTGGGCAGCGAGGTGCGCACCTTTGATGCGATGCCTTCACTAATTTCCATAAAAGGCAAAAAAAAAACGAGATTTTAAAATTTCCGTTTTGAAAGATAGTGAGAAAAAGGGAATGCTGGTGCCATCTTGAGCCCGCCCTGGTGCGCAGCCCAGCCAAGGTGTGCGCACCAAGGTGCCCACCCTGGCGAAGGTGCGCGCCCGGGCAATTAACCCAACTTCCAACTTCGCGCGCGCCAGGGTGGGAGCGCACCCAACAACCGGGCCTGGGAAGAGCCAATGCGAGAAACCCCACCAAACGCTCTGACAAAAAAAGAGGGGGCGCTCCAGTAACCCCGCTTCGGAGCGCACCCTGGGCAAACCCAGCCAAGGTGCCCACCCCGGCCAAGGTGCAGGCGAGGTGCGCACCCGGGGCAAACCGGGCTCCGACAACGTGCACGCCGCACCTTGGAGCACACTTCGTAGCGCTCCCGGGTGCGCACCTCAGAGCACACCAAGGTGGGCAGCGAGGTGCGCACCTTTGATGCGCTGCCTTCACTAATTTCCAGAAAAGGCAAAAAAAAAAGGAGATTTTAAAATTTCCGTTTTGAAAGATAGTGAAAAAAACGGAACGCGCGTGCCATCTTGAGCCCGCCCTGGTGCGCAGCCCAGGTAAGGTGCCCACCCTGGCAAAGGTGCGCACCCGGGCAATTAACCCTACTTCCGACTTCGTGCGCGCCAGGGTGGCAACCGGGCCTCGGAAGAGCCAATGCGAGAAACCCCACCAAACGCTCCGACAAAAAAAGAGGCGGCGCTCCAATAACCCCGCTTCGGAGCGCAGCCGGGGCAAACCCAGCCAAGGTGCCCACCCCGACGAAGGTGCACGCGAGGTGCGCACCCGGGGCAAACCGGGCTCCGACAACGTGCACGCAGCACCTTGGAGCACACTTCGAAGCACTCCCGGGTGCCCACCGGCGTTGCGCACCGTGGTGGGCAGCGAGGTGCGCACCTTTGATGCGCTGCCTTCACTAATTTCCAGAAAAAGGCAAAAAAAAATGAGATTTTAAAATTTCCGTTTTGAAAGATAGTGAAAAAAAAGGAACGCGGGTGCCATCTTGAGCCCGCCCTGGTGCGCAGCCCAGGCAAGGCATGCGCACCAAGGTGCCCACCCGAGGTGCACACCCGGGGCAAACCGGGCTCCGACTTCGTGCAGGCCGCACCTTGGAGCACACTTCGGAGCGCTCCTTGGTGCGCACCATGGTGCCCACCAGGGCGCGCAACCCAGCCAAGGTCTGCACACCAAGGTGCCCACCCCGGCGAAGGTGCACGCGAGGTGCGCACCCGGGGCAAACCGGGCTCCGACTTCGTGCACGCCATGGTGCCCACCGCGGCGAAGGTGCACGCGAGGTGCGCACCCGGGGCAAACCGGGCTCCGACTTCGTGCACGCCGCACCTTGGAGCACACTTCGGAGCGCTCCTTGGTGCGCACCATGGTGCCCACCAGGGCGCGCAACCCAGCCAAGGTGTGCGCACCAAGGTGCACGCGAGGTGCGCACCCGGGGCAAACCGGGGTCCGACTTCGTGCACGCCGCACCTTGGAGCACACATCGGAGCGCTCCCAGGTTCGCACCAGCGTTGCGCACCTTTGATGCGCTGCCTTCACTAATTTCCAGAAAAGGCAAAAAAAAACGATATTTTAAAATTTCCGTTCTGAAAGATAGTGAAAAAAACGGAACGCGGGTGCCATCTTGAGCCCTTCCTGGTGCGCAGCCCAGGCAAGTTGTGCGCACCAAGGTGCCCACCCTGGCGGAGGTGCGCGCCCGGGGCAAACCGGGCTCCGACTTCGTGCACTGCATGGTGCCCACCAAGGCGCGCAACCCAGCCAAGGTGCCCACCGCAGCGAAGGTGCACGCGAGGTGCACACCCGGGGCAAACCGGGCTCCGACTTCGTGCACGCCGCACCTTGGAGCACACTTCAGAGCGCTCCTTGGTGCGCACCAGGGCGCGCAACCCAGCCGAGGTGCCCACCCCGGCGAAGGTGCACGCGAGGTGCGCACCCGGGGCAAACCGGGCTCCGACTTCGTGCACGCCATGGTGCCCACCGCGGCGAAGGTGCGCACCCGGGGCAAACCGGGCTCCGACTTCGTGCACGCCGCACCTTGGAGCACACTTCGGAGCGCTCCTTGGTGCGCACCATGGTGCCCACCAGGCCGCGCAACCCAGCCAAGGTGTGCGCACCAAGGTGCACGCGAGGTGCGCACCCGGGGCAAACCGGGGTCCGACTTCGTGCACGCCGCACCTTGGAGCACACATCGGGGCGCTCCCGGGTTCGCACCGGCGTTGCGCACCGTGGTGGGCACCTCGGAGCACACCAAGGTGGGCAGCGAGGTGCGCACCTTTGATGCGATGCCTTCACTAATTTCCATAAAAGGCAAAAAAAAAACGAGATTTTAAAATTTCCGTTTTGAAAGATAGTGAGAAAAAGGGAATGCTGGTGCCATCTTGAGCCCGCCCTGGTGCGCAGCCCAGCCAAGGTTTGCGCACCAAGGTGCCCACCCTGGCGAAGGTGCGCGCCCGGGCAATTAACCCAACTTCCAACTTCGCGCGCGCCAGGGTGGGAGCGCACCCAACAACCGGGCCTGGGAAGAGCCAATGCGAGAAACCCCACCAAACTCTCTGACAAAAAAAGAGGGGGCGCTCCAGTAACCCCGCTTCGGAGCGCACCCTGGGCAAACCCAGCCAAGGTGCCCACCCCGGCCAAGGTGCAGGCGAGGTGCGCACCCGGGGCAAACCGGGCTCCGACAACGTGCACGCCGCACCTTGGAGCACACTTCGTAGCGCTCCCGGGTGCGCACCTCAGAGCACACCAAGGTGGGCAGCGAGGTGCGCACCTTTGATGCGCTGCCTTCACTAATTTCCAGAAAAGGCAAAAAAAAAAGGAGATTTTAAAATTTCCGTTTTGAAAGATAGTGAAAAAAACGGAACGCGCGTGCCATCTTGAGCCCGCCCTGGTGCGCAGCCCAGGTAAGGTGCCACCCTGGCAAAGGTGCGCACCCGGGCAATTAACCCTACTTCCGACTTCGTGCGCGCCAGGGTGGCAACCGGGCCTCGGAAGAGCCAATGCGAGAAACCCCACCAAACGCTCCGACAAAAAAAGAGGCGGCGCTCCAATAACCCCGCTTCGGAGCGCAGCCGGGGCAAACCAAGCCAAGGTGCCCACCCCGACGAAGGTGCACGCGAGGTGCGCACCCGGGGCAAACCGGGCTCCGACAACGTGCACGCAACACCTTGGAGCACACTTCGAAGCACTCCCGGGTGCCCACCGGCGTTGCGCACCGTGGTGGGCAGCGAGGTGCGCACCTTTGATGCGCTGCCTTCACTAATTTCCAGAAAAAGGCAAAAAAAAATGAGATTTTAAAATTTCCGTTTTGAAAGATAGTGAAAAAAAAGGAACGCGGGTGCCATCTTGAGCCCGCCCTGGTGCGCAGCCCAGGCAAGGCATGCGCACCAAGGTGCCCACCCGAGGTGCACACCCGGGGCAAACCGGGCTCCGACTTCGTGCAGGCCGCACCTTGGAGCACACTTCGGAGCGCTCCTTGGTGCGCACCATGGTGCCCACCAGGGCGCACCCGGGGCAAACCGGGCTCCGACTTTGTGCACGCCGCACCTTGGAGCACACATCGGAGCGCTCCCAGGTTCGCACCAGCGTTGCGCACCTTTGATGCGCTGCCTTCACTAATTTCCAGAAAAGGCAAAAAAAAACGATATTTTAAAATTTCCGTTCTGAAAGATAGTGAAAAAAACGGAACGCGGGTGCCATCTTGAGCCCTTCCTGGTGCGCAGCCCAGGCAAGTTGTGCGCACCAAGGTGCCCACCCTGGCGGAGGTGCGCGCCCGGGGCAAACCGGGCTCCGACTTCGTGCACTGCATGGTGCCCACCAAGGCGCGCAACCCAGCCAAGGTGCCCACCGCAGCGAAGGTGCACGCGAGGTGCGCACCCGAGGTGCACACCCGGGGCAAACCGGGCTCCGACTTCGTGCACGCCGCACCTTGGAGCACACTTCAGAGCGCTCCTTGGTACGCACCAGGGCGCGCAACCCAGCCAAGGTGCTCACCCCGGCGAAGGTGCACGCGAGGTGCGCACCCGGGGCAAACCGGGCTCGGACTTCGTGCACGCCGCACCTTGGAGCACACATCGGAGCGCTCCCGGGTTCGCACCAGCATTGCGCACCTTTGATGCGCTGCCTTCACTAATTTCCAGAAAAGGCAAAAAAAAGAAAAAAATGAGATTTTAAAATTTCCGTTTTGAAAGATAGTGAAAAAAACGGAACGCGGGTGCCATCTTGAGCCCGCCCTGGTGTGCAGCCCAGGCAAGTTGTGCGCACCAAGGCACCCACCCTGGCCAAGGTGGGTCACGGGGTGGGTCCTAGGGTGGGTAACGGGGTGGGTACTAAGGTGCGTGCCAAGGTGGGTCATAGGGTGGGTGCCAAGGTGGGCACCAGGGTGGGTGTGCACCAACCCTAGCCAGGGTAGGTCACGGGGTGGTTGTCGGGGTGGGCGTCAAGGAGCCAAGATGGGTGGCAAGTAGCCAAGTTGCGTGCCAAGGTGGGTGTCGGGGTGGGTGCCAAGGATCCAAGGTGGGTGCCAAGGAACCAAGGTGGGTGTCTGGGTGGGTGCCGAGGTGGGAGCCAGGGTGGGTCCCAAGGTGAGTGCAAAGGTGGGTGCCAGGGTCAAGGTGAGTGCCAATGTGGGTTCCAAGGTGCCAGGGTCAGGGTGAGTGCCAATGTGGGTTCAAAGGTGCTAAGTTGGGTGCGAGGTTGGGTGCGAGGGTGGGTGGGTGCCAAGGTGTGCTAGGTGGAAGCCCGGGTGGGTCGGCATCCCATGGGTGTCGAGTTGGGTGCCTGATGGGTGCTTCTTGTCAAGTTTTAGTCGCCGGGACTCATTTCGAGCCTTAGAGGTCGTTTCTTGTCCGGTTGCCCTGTCTTCGACCTGGGAACCCAATTTTGGTCCTCGGGTCCCATTTTTTTTTGTCTCGCATCCCACTTTTGGCCTGTGGCCTTTTCGGGGTCGATTCTCGTTTTGGGCATCAGAGCATGTTTCTTCTCCTAAAACCCAATATTTGTTTATTAAGTCTCGGAACACATTTTTGTTCTCGTGGACCCATCATGGGTCTTGGAACGCATTTGTGGTCCTTGGGTCCCATTTTGCATCCCGAAACTTGTGTTTTGGTGCTTGATCCCTATTTTGGGTGCCCACCTTGCACCAAGTGCGCACCCGGGGCAAACCGAGCGCCTTGGTGCACCGGGGCAAGATCGAGCGTGCACCCGAGGCGCCCCGAACATGCACCAAGGTGCACTCGGCCCACATGTGAGCGCAGGTCGTTGCGCCCGAGGTGGTGTGTGGGCATCGCGTTGCAGACGGGACACTGCACGCACACGACGCCCCCTCCAGGTGCACGCACGTAGGCCGGGCCGGGTGCACACCCGACGCCCTAGCAAGGTGCGCGCACCCGGGCAGGGCTCACACTTGGCGAACGGGGCGCACTTCGCGAGGGAGGGTGTGCACCTCGACGGGGGTGGGTGGCCGGGGTGGATTCGCACGTGGGTCGCGGTTTGCTAAGTACACACTGCGACAAGCTCATAACGGGTGCGATCATACCAGCGTTAGTGCACCGGATCCCATCAGAACTCCGCAGTTAAGCGCGCTTGGGCCGGAGTAGTACTGGGATGGGTGACCTCCCGGGAAGTCCCGGTGTTGCACCCTTTTTTAGTTTTTCGCCGGGCGTCGCAATGCTATTTGAATAAACCTTTTGCCCGTTTGCGTTCTCGTCGGGGCCGGGCCGGGCCGGGGTGCGCTGCCCGCACTACCGCGCGCGCGGGGGCGACACCGAGCGCGCACCCGAGGCGCCCCGAGCACACAGGCCACGGTGCAACCCGGGCGTTGTGCGCGCACCCCGGTGCGCCCGAGGTGCTGCGCGCGCACCCAGGTGAAATCGGTGTGCACCTCGGCCAGTGCGCGCTCGGTCGAGTCGCGCACGTTGGCCAAGGTGCACGGTGATGTTTCTTACTCTAAGGTTCCGCACCAGACGCCCGGGACAGGTGAGCGAAGCTGGGCGGGGCCGGGTGCGCGGCCGGGGCAGGTGCACGCAGCTGGAGAGAGCTTTGGAGCACACTTCGGAGCGCACCAATGATGCGCTCCATTCAAAAGTTTCCTGAAAAGGCAAAAAAAGTTGAGATTATAGAATTTCCCACTTGAGAGATTGTAAAAAAAAAAAATTTAAAATGAAGGAAACGCGGGTGCCAAGGTGTGCGCAGCCCAGCCAAGGTGTGCGCACCAAGGCGCCCACCCTGGCGAAGGTGCACGCAAGGTGCGCACCCGAGGCAAACCGGACAATTAACCCAACTTTCGACTTCGCGCGCACCTTGGAGCGCACTTCGGAGCGCTCCTTGGTGCGCACCAATCTTGGGCACCTCGGAGTGCACCATGGCGCCCACCAAGGTGCGCACCCGGGGCAAACCGAGCTCCGACTTCGTGCGCACCTTGGAGCGCACGAAAGGTGCGCACCATGGCGCCCACCAAGGTGCGCAGCCCAGCCAAGGCGTGCGCATCAAGGTGCGCACCCTGGCGAAGGTGCGCACCCGGGGCAAACCGAGCTCCGACTTCGTGCGCACCTTGGAGCGCACAAAAGGTGCGCAACCCAGCCAAGGTGTGCGCACCCCGGTCAAACCGAGCTCCGAATCGTGCGCACCAGAGGTGCACGCCATCGTGCGCACCTTGGAGCACACTTCGGAGCCCTCCTTGGTGCGCGCCGATGTTGCGCACCTCGGAGCGCACCCGGGGAAAACAATGCAATTAACCCGACTTTCGACTTCGTGGGCACCTCGGAGCGCTCTCGGGTTCGCACCTCGGAGCACACCGAGGTGCCCACCCTGGCGAAGGTGCACGCGAGGTGCGCACCCGGGGCAAACCGGGCTCCGACTTCGTGCACGCCGCACCTTGGAGCACACTTCAGAGCGCTCCTTGGTGCGCACCAGGGCGCGCAACCCAGCCGAGGTGCCCACCCCGGCGAAGGTGCACGCGAGGTGCGCACCCGGGGCAAACCGGGCTCCGACTTCGTGCACGCCATGGTGCCCACCGCGGCGAAGGTGCACGCGAGGTGCGCACCCGGGGCAAACCGGGCTCCGACTTCGTGCACGCCGCACCTTGGAGCACACTTCGGAGCGCTCCTTGGTGCGCACCATGGTGCCCACCAGGGCGCGCAACCCCGCCGAAGGTGCACGCGAGGTGCGCACCCGGGGCAAACCGGGCTCCGACTTCGTGCACGCCGCACCTTGGAGCACACTTCGGAGCGCTCCTTGGTGCGCACCATGGTGCCCACCAGGGCGCGCAACCCCGCCGAAGGTGCACGCGAGGTGCGCACCCGGGGCAAACCGGGCTCCGACTTCGTGCACGCCATGGTGCGCACCGCGGCGAAGGTGCGCACCCGGGGCAAACCGGGCTCCGACTTCGTGCACGCCGCACCTTGGAGCACACTTCGGAGCGCTCCTTGGTGCGCACCAGGGCGCGCAACCCAGCCGAGGTGCCCACCCCGGCGAAGGTGCACGCGAGGTGCGTACCCGGGGCAAACCGGGCTCCGACTTCGTGCACGCCGCACCTTGGAGCACACTTCGGAGCGCTCCTTGGTGCGCACCATGGTGCCCACCAGGCCGCGCAACCCAGCCAAGGTGTGCGCACCAAGGTGCACGCGAGGTGCGCACCCGGGGCAAACCGGGGTCCGACTTCGTGCACGCCGCACCTTGGAGCACACATCGGGGCGCTCCCGGGTTCGCACCGGCGTTGCGCACCGTGGTGGGCACCTCGGAGCACACCAAGGTGGGCAGCGAGGTGCGCACCTTTGATGCGATGCCTTCACTAATTTCCATAAAAGGCAAAAAAAAAACGAGATTTTAAAATTTCCGTTTTGAAAGATAGTGAGAAAAAGGGAATGCTGGTGCCATCTTGAGCCCGCCCTGGTGCGCAGCCCAGCCAAGGTGTGCGCACCAAGGTGCCCACCCTGGCGAAGGTGCGCGCCCGGGCAATTAACCCAACTTCCAACTTCGCGCGCGCCAGGGTGGGAGCGCACCCAACAACCGGGCCTGGGAAGAGCCAATGCGAGAAACCCCACCAAACGCTCTGACAAAAAAAGAGGGGGCGCTCCAGTAACCCCGCTTCGGAGCGCA
>NW_026728939.1:185000-210000 GCF_030272615.1 Cryptomeria japonica
CGCACGAACAATCCCGCCTCGACCAGCCTGAACAATTCCCCTCTCGAAGGAAGGCCTCGGCCTTAATCGTCCACGACAAACAGCTCGACGAGGCATGAAGCACCCACGGGAGCCGGAGCATGACGATGCAGAGTCTCGGTTCACAGGAGCCTGGGAAGAACATCCCGTACGGAACCCTTTACCCGAAAACATCCGAACCGCACATGCTCGCGACAGTCCTGCCGTTAGAGAATGCACCGTGCACGCGACCGAGTAAGGCCACTCAGAGACATCCATTTCCCAGGTATATGCCCCCTACGCACTTTTGGTGGCGCAACTCGCACGAACAGTCCCACCTCGACCCCGTAAACAAGCTTTTTTGCCTCGAAGAGTTCGTCGGAGACGAAGAAGCAACCTTCAGTGCAAACGTAGCACTCTTTTGTGCAACCGCCCAAACAACGCCCCCTCTACCCTCTGTCGAAACACTCGGCATTGCTGCTCCCTAAGGTGAGCTTCTCCTCATAGGCAATTCCGCTCTTATCCGGTCACGTTTGTGTGCCCGAATTTCGCAAGGCAACCTCCATGGGACATGGAAAAGACTCGAGAAGAGAGCTCGCTCACGGGAGAGAGAAGCCAAGGAGACCACGAGAGTGCTGAGAGTGGGACAGCGCTGAATAGGCGGGAGAAGCCTGCGCGTATAAACGGAGATATATATCCAATTGCAACGAAGGAACGTGCCAAAGATCGAGAACAATGGCAGAAATGCTAGTAACGTGCACTTCGGGACCAACGCATCACCGGAAGACAACCGCCAAACATCGAAAGAGTCGCGATGCTCCGCAACCTACGTGCAAAGCGGTCGCACACCGGGTAAGGGAGTGAGAGCCCCAAACATAGCTGGGCGAGGCGCTCACTCCGCTCTTTAATATCTCGTTAATACCGCCAAGGAAATGGCACAAGCACACACACACAAGCATCCTCGGAAGAGGACAGTTCGAGTGACAGGTCAAATCCAAGAGTTCCGAAGACTACCTCCAGGAACAATCGGGAACAAGACCGATTACAAGTCGTCGAGTCTGTTACTGGGCGAACACGAGATGCGCACAGGAAATCGATCAGCCCTCACAATGGCCCAAGGCCAGAGATCGGACTGCTACGATTTACCCCAACAATCATCGTGCCACTCTTCGCAGAGAGGTGATAGACGCCAACGAGCCCGCGCATAGCAATCGAGGTGTAAAAAGGGCGTTGAAGGCAGGAAGCCTGGACGAAAGAGGCTACGAGGTCACCTCGAAGCGGTCTAAGAATCGGGCGCACTTGGGGCGACTACCAGTGCCAACCCCTTATCCCGCGGTGCGTCCGACACACAGAAATTTCCAAGGCGGCCAAGGAGCCTCCCCGCATAGCAATCGGGGTGTGAGGTTACGGATGCAGCATTGATAGCAATCGAGGTGTGAGGCGAAGGATGCAGAAGTGAGAGCCGAGGGATGTAGCAGAGATAGCAATCGGGGTGTGTGATGCAGAAGAGATAGCAATCGAGGTGTGCGGTGGGAAGGGCCCAGCAGCCAGAATGCATGAAGCGACGGATGAAGCAGTGATGACAACCGGGCTGTGAGGAGAGGAGGGATGCAGCCAAGAAAGCAATCAGGGCTCGAGGCAAGGGATGCATCAAGGATAGCAATCATGTTGTGAGGCGAGATTCCAAAGGCTAAACGTGAGAGGCTGCAGGGTCGACTCAGAGAGGTCTATGCATGTGAGAGGCTGAAAGCAAGGTCGACTCGGAGCGGTCTATGCATCGGGCGCGCTTGGGGCGACTACCAGTGCCAACCCCTTATCCCGCGACGCGTCCGACAAAGAGAACGTTCCAAGGCGGCAGAGGAGGTTACCAGCCGAAGGATGCAGTAGCAATAACAGGTATAGTTCCGCGGCGGCCGAGAAGACTCACCGCATAGGAATCGGGATGCGAGGCGAGGGATGCGGCGGGAAGGCCCCGACGGCTAAACGGAAGAGGCTGCAGGGCCGCCTCGGAATGGTCCAAGCATCGGATGCGATTGGGACGACTACCAGTGCCAACCCCTTATCCCGCGATGCGTCCGATACACAGATAGTTCCAAGGCGGCCGAGGAGCCTCACCGCATATCAATCGGGGTGCGAGGCGAGGGATGGGGCGGGAAGGCCCCAACGGCTAGACGGAAGAGGCTTCAGGGCCACCTCGGAATGGTCCAAGCATCGGACGCGCTTGGGGCGACTGCCAGTGCCAACCCCTTATCCCGCGATGCGTCCGATACACAGATGGTTCCAAGGCGGCCGAGGAGCCTCACCGCATAGCAATCGGGGGTGCGAGGCGAGGGATGGGGCGGGAAGGCCCCAACGGCTAGACGGAAGAGGCTTCAGGGCCGCCTAGGAATGGTCCAAGCATCGGACACGCTTGGGGCGACTACCAGTGACAGCCCCCTATCCCGCGATGCGTCCGATACGAAGATGGTTCCAAGGCGGCCGAGGAGCCTCACCGCATAGCAATCGGGGTGCGAGGTGGGGGATGCGGCGAGATGGCCCCAACGGCTAGACGGAAGAGGCCACAGGGCCGCGTCGGAATAGTCCAAGCATCGGACGCGCTTGGGGCGACTACCAGTGACAACCCCTTATCCCGCGATGCGTCCGATACGAAGATAGTTCCAAGGCGGCCGAGGAGCCTCACCGCATAGCAATCGGGGTGCGAGGTGGGGGATGCGGCGAGATGGCCCCAACGGCTAGACGGAAGAGGCTGCAGGGCCGCCTCGGAATAGTCCAAGCATCGGACGCGCTTGGGGCCACTACCAGTGACAACCCCTTATCCCGCAATGCGTCCGATACGAAGATAGTTCCAAGGCGGCCGAAGAGCCTCACCGCATAGCAATCGGGGTGCGAGGTGGGGGATGCGGCGAGATGGCCCCAACGGCTAGACGGAAGAGGCCACAGGGCCGCCTCGGAATAGTCCAAGCATCGGACGCGCTTGGGGCGACTACCAGTGACAACCCCTTATCCCGCGATGCGTCCGATACGAAGATAGTTCCCAGGCGGCCGAGGAGCCTCACCGCATAGCAATCGGGGTGCGAGGCGAGGGATGCGGCGAGATGGCCCCAAAGGCTAGACGGAAGAGGCTGCAGGGCTGCCTCGGAATAGTCCAAGCATCGGACGCGCTTGGGGCGACTACCACTGCCAACCCCTTATCCCGCGATGCGTCCGATACACAGATAGTTCCGAGGCGGCCGAGGAGGTGGGGGATGCAGCGAGATGGCCCCAACGGCTAGACGGAAGAGGCTGCAGGGCCGCCTCGGAATAGTCCAAGCATCGGACGCGCTTGGGGCGACTACCAGTGACAACCCCTTATCCCGCGATGCGTCCGATACACAGATAGTTCCGAGGCGGCCAAGGAGCCTCACCGCATAGCAATCGTGGTGCGAGGTGGGGGATGCGGCGAGATGGCCCCAACGGCTAGACGGAAGAGGCTGCAGGGCCGCCTCGGAATGGTCCAAGCATCGGATGCGCTTGGGGCGACTACCACTGCCAACCCCTTATCCCGCGATGCGTCCGATACACAGATAGTTCCAAGGCGGCCGAGGAGCCTCACAGCATAGCAATCAGGGTGCGAGGCGAGGGATGCGGCGAGAAAGCCCCAACGGCTAGAGGGAAGAGGCTTCAGGTCCGCCTCGGAATGGTCCAAGCATCGGACGCGCTTGGGGCGACTACCAGTGACAACCCCTTATCCCGCGACGCGTCCGATACACAGATAGTTCCAAGGCGGCCGAGGAGCCTCACCGCATAGCAATCGGGGTGCGAGGCGAGGGATGCGGCGAGAAGGACCCAACGGCTACACGGAAGAGGCTTCGGGGCCGCCTCGGAATGGTCCAAGCATCGGACGCGCTTGGGGCGACTACCAGTGACAACCCCTTATCCCGCGACGCGTCCGATACACAGATAGTTCCAAGGCGGCCGAGGAGCCTCACCGCATAGCAATCGGGGTGCGAGGCGAGGGATGCGGCGAGAAGGACCCAACGGCTACACGGAAGAGGCTTCGGGGCCGCCTCGGAATGGTCCAAGCATCGGACGCGCTTGGGGCGACTACCAGTGACAACCCCTTATCCCGCGACGCGTCCGATACACAGATAGTTCCAAGGCGGCCGAGGAGCCTCACCGCATAGCAATCGGGGTGCGAGGCGAGGGATGCGGCGAGAAGGACCCAACGGCTAGACGGAAGAGGCTTCGGGTCCGCCTCGGAATGGTCCAAGCATCGGACGCGCTTGGGGCGACTACCAGTGACAACCCCTTATCCCGCGACGCGTCCGATACACAGATAGTTCCAAGGCGGCCGAGGAGCCTCACCGCATAGCAATCGGGGTGCGAGGCGAGGGATGCGGCGAGAAGGACCCAACGGCTAGACGGAAGAGGCTTCGGGTCCGCCTCGGAATGGTCCAAGCATCGGACGCGCTTGGGGCGACTACCAGTGACAACCCCTTATCCCGCGACGCGTCCGATACACAGATAGTTCCAAGGCGGCCGAGGAGCCTCACCGCATAGCAATCGGGGTGCGAGGCGAGGGATGCGGCGAGAAGGACCCAACGGCTAGACGGAAGAGGCTTCGGGTCCGCCTCGGAATGGTCCAAGCATCGGACGCGCTTGGGGCGACTACCAGTGACAACCCCTTATCCCGCGACGCGTCCGATACACAGATAGTTCCGAGGCGGCCGAGGAGCCTCACCGCATAGCAATCGGGGTGCGAGGCGAAGGATGCGGCGAGAAGGACCCAACGGCTAGACGGAAGAGGCTTCGGGTCCGCCTCGGAATGGTCTAAGCATCGGACGCGCTTGGGGCGACTACCAGTGACAACCCCTTATCCCGCGACGCGTCCGATACACAGATAGTTCCAAGGCGGCCGAGGAGCCTCACCGCATAGCAATCGGGGTGCGAGGCGAGGGATGCGGCGAGAAGGACCCAACGGCTAGACGGAAGAGGCTTCAGGGCCGCCTCGGAATGGTCCAAGCATCGAACGCGCTTGGGGCGACTACCAGTGACAACCCCTTATCCCGCGACGCGTCCGATACACAGATAGTTCCGAGGCGGCCGAGGAGCCTCACCGCATAGCAATCGGGGTGCGAGGCGAGGGATGCGGCGAGAAGGACCCAACGGCTAGACGGAAGAGGCTTCAGGGCCGCCTCGGAATGGTCCAAGCATCGGACGCGCTTGGGGCGACTACCAGTGACAACCCCTTATCCCGCGACGCGTCCGATACACAGATAGTTCCGAGGCGGCCGAGGAGCCTCACCGCATAGCAATCGGGGTGCGAGGCGAGGGATGCGGCGAGAAGGACCCAACGGCTAGACGGAAGAGGCTTCAGGGCCGCCTCGGAATGGTCCAAGCATCGGACGCGCTTGGGGCGACTACCAATGACAACCCCTTATCCCGCGACGCGTCCGATACACAGATAGTTCCGAGGCGGCCGAGGAGCCTCACCGCATAGCAATCGGGGTGCGAGGCGAGGGATGCGGCGAGAAGGACCCAACGGCTAGACGGAAGAGGCTTCAGGGCCGCCTCGGAATGGTCCAAGCATCGGACGCGCTTGGGGCGACTACCAGTGACAACCCCTTATCCCGCGACGCGTCCGATACACAGATAGTTCCGAGGCGGCCGAGGAGCCTCACCGCATAGCAATCGGGGTGCGAGGCGAGGGATGCGGCGAGAAGGACCCAACGGCTAGACGGAAGAGGCTTCAGGGCCGCCTCGGAATGGTCCAAGCATCGGACGCGCTTGGGGCGACTACCGTTGCCAACCCCTTATCCCGCGATGCGTCTGATACACAGATAGTTCCGAGGCGGCCGAGGAGCCTCACCGCATAGCAATCGGGTTGCGAGGCAGATTATTGGGAAGGGAACCCCCTGGGATGCGGCTCAAGCAGTGCCCAAAGGGACTGGAATGCGGAATCACATCGAGAGACCCAAATGCTATACGAGGGCTCAAATCGAATTATCGATTTGGCCACGACATGGACGCATCGGAACGACTACCTTTGCCGAACCACTCGCAATTGCATCCATACCGAAACCAATAGACATTTCCGTTAGAGCCCTCGCATAGCATTCGGGAATCTCGCATGCCCCTCTAAATCGACCAATGCTGGCGCTCAATGAAAATCCGAGCGCTACCACCGTTCGAGCGCCAGCATTGGTCGAGTTAGAGGGGCACGGGGGAGAATGCTCCAGTCAACACCTCCCCTATATAAGTTATTTGTCCGATTCTCGCACAACCGTAGTCTGCCTCGTCGAATCAAACAACGGTCCCAGATTCCGACTTCCGTTCCGTAGAGACCCAAAAGCTAGATGGAGGCTCGCAAGAAAGAGAGTCGGCGCATAGCAATCGGGTTTCTCGAACGTTTAGGGACCGAGCTCACTTGCGGATAGGGCAAAATCCGCCAAGCAACCCAAAAGCTAGACGGGGGCTCGAATCGAATCGCCTAGGCGGCCACAACAACGACGTGTTGGATCGACTACCAGTGCCAAACCATTCAGCAAGACTAGTCTGTGTCGAGGCCGGATAGAGATTCTCAGAGAGCGCCCGCATAGCATTTAGGAGACCTGCCGCGTCCCTCACACTCGACAAATGGTGGTGCACGTTTATAAATCCGAGCGATCCCAACCCTTTCAAGCACCAACATCGGTCGAGATAGAGGGGCACGGAGGGGGCTGCGTGAGACAACACAGTCCCCTATATAAGTTATTTGTCCGATTCTCACACATCCGAAGAATGGTCATCAAATCGGACAACAGCCCAAACTTCCGACTTCCGTCCCAGAAAGCCCAAGAGCTATCTAAAACGTTCATGGCCGGAACTCGATCGCGGCTATACCAGTCCGCCAAGCAACCCAAAAGCTAGACTGGAGCTCTAGTCGAATCACCTCTGTGGCCATTGCAAGGACGTGTTGGAGCGACTACCATTGCCGAACCATTCCGCAGGTCGAGTCCATACCAAGGCCGCATAGAGATTCACGATGAGCTCCTGCATAGCAATCAGGAGACTTGCCGTGTCCATCACAATCGATAAATCCTGGTGCAAGATTTTTGCATCCGAGCGCTCCAACCAGTCGAGCACCAGCATCAATCGACATAAACGGGCACGGGGGGAGGATGCTCGAGAACACTACCTCCCCTATATAAGTTATTTGTCCGATTCTCAAGCAGCCGAAGTCTGGTCATCGAATCGGGTCAAAGACCACAACTTCCGACTTTACCCACAATGCAAGTCATCGAATCGAACATCGGCCCCCGAGTCGGACTCCATGCGTATGTCAGGTCATCGGACCCAAATTCCGCCTTCCTGCGCATGGCGGGCCATCAATATCAACTCGGTCATCGGACCCAAACTCCGCCTTTTTGCGTATGGCACGCCTTCAAATCGGTCATCGGACCCAAATTCCGCCTTCCTGTGCATGGCGGGCCATCAACATCAACTCGGTCATCGGACCCAAATTCCGCCTTTCTGCGCATGGCACGCCATCAACTCGGTCATCGGACCCAAATTCCGCCTTCCTGCGCATGGCAGGTCATCGGACACAAATTCAGACCTCGCCAATATGCCTACGTATCGAATCGGTCATCGGACCCAACTTCCGACTTCATCCATACTGTAGGGTCTTTGAGGTTGGCGCGGTGCGCTCAACCCAGGGAGTCGACCCATCGAAGCATACACCTCCCCTATATAAGCTATTTGTCCGATTCCCACACCTGTGTAGTTTGCACCTCTGACCAGGACATCGACCCCAACTTCCGAACTCGACTGCAACGACGGCACCAGCGCCTTGGTGCGCACCTTGCGACGCACAGTCCCAACATTCGCCTTCCTGCACATGGCAGGTCATCGGACCCAAATTCCGACCTCGCGAGTATGCCTACATATCGAATCGGTCATCGGACCCAACTTCCGACTTCATCCATACCGTAGGGTCTTTGAGGTTGGCGCGGTGCGCTCAACCCGGGGAGTCGACCCAACGAAGCATACACCTCCCCTATATAAGCTATTTGTCCGATTCCCACACCTGTGTAGTTTGCACCTCCGATCAAGACATCGACCCCAACTTCCGAACTCGCCTCCAACGACCGAACCAGCGCCTTGGTGCGCACCTTGCAACGCACAGTGCCAACATTCGCCTTCCTGCACGTGGCAGGTCATCGGACCCAAATTCCGACCTCGCGAGTATGCCTACATATCGAATCGGTCATCGGACCCAACTTCCGACTTCATCCATACCGTAGGGTCTTTGAGGTTGGCGCGGTGCGCTCAACCCGGGGAGTCGACCCAACGAAGCATACACCTCCCCTATATAAGCTATTTGTCCGATTCCCACACCTGTGTAGCTTGCACCTCCGATCAGGACATCGACCCCAACTTCCGAACTCGACTAAAAAGACCGCACCAGCGCCTTGGTGTGCACCTTGCAACGCACAGTGTCAACATTCGCCTTCCTGCACATGGCAGGTCATCGGACCCAAATTCCGACCTCATGAGCATACCTACTAATCGAATTGGTCATCGGACCCAACTTCCGACTTCATCCATACCGTAGGGTCTTTGAGGTTGGCGCGGTGCGCTCAACCTGGGGAGTCGACCCATCGAAGCATACACCTCCCCTATATAAGCTATTTGTCCGATTCCGACACCTGTGTAGTTTGCACCTCCGCTCAGGACATCGACCCCAACTTCCGAACTCGCCTGCAACGACCGAACCAGCGCCTTGGTGCGCACCAAAAGTGCGCACTTTTGGAGGGCACTTTTGTGCGCTCCAAAGGTGCGCACTTTTGGAGGGCACTTTTCTGCGCTCCAAAGGTGCGCACTTTTGGAGGGCACTTTTTGGAGGGCACTTTTCTGCGCTCCAAAGGTGCGCACTTTTGGAGGGCACTTTTTGGAGGGCACTTTTCTGCGCTCCAAAGGTGCGCACTTTTGGAGGGCACTTTTTGGAGGGCACTTTTCTGCGCTCCAAAGGTGCGCACTTTTGGAGGGCACTTTTTGGAGGGCACTTTTCTGCGCTCCAAAGGTGCGCACTTTTGGAGGGCACTTTTTGGAGGGCACTTTTCTGCGCTCCAAAGGTGCGCACTTTTGGAGGGCACTTTTCTGCGCTCCAAAGGTGCGCACTTTTGGAGGGCACTTTTTGGAGGGCACTTTTCTGCGCTCCAAAGGTGCGCACTTTTGGAGGGCACTTTTTGGAGGGCACTTTTCTGCGCTCCAAAGGTGCGCACTTTTGGAGGGCACTTTTTGGAGGGCACTTTTCTGCGCTCCAAAGGTGCGCACTTTTGGAGGGCACTTTTGTGCACTCCAAAGGTGCGCACTTTTGGAGGGCACTTTTCCTGTGCTCCAAAGGTGCACACCTAGGTGAGCACCTTCGACCACACCTTGTAGCACACCAAACTCTGACTTTCGACTTCATCCGCAATGCAGGGTCTTTGAGGTTGGCGCAATGCGCACAACCAGGGGAGTCGACCCATCAAACCCAACACCTCCCCTATATAAGCTATTTGTCTGATTCTCATACATGCGTAGCCTGCAGGAGCAATTAGGACATCGACCCCAACTTTCGGCTTCTAAACGAAAACAAGGTCTTTGAGGTTGGTGTAATGCGAACAACTAGGGGAGTCAACCCATCAAACCCAACACCTCCCCTATATAAGCTATTTGTCTGATTCTCATACATGTGTAGTCTACAGGAGCAATTAGGACATCGACCCCAACTTTTGACTTCTTAACGAAAACAAGGTCTTTGAGGTTGACGTAATGCGCACAACCAGGGGAGTCGACCCATCAAACCCAACACCTCCCCTATATAAGCTATTTGTCCGATTCTCATACATGTGTAGCCTGCAGGAGCCATTAGGACATTGACCCCAACTTTTGACTTCTTAACGAAAACAAGGTCTTTGAGGTTGGCGTAATGCGCACAACCAAGGGAGTTGACCCATCAAACCCAACACCTCCCCTATATAAGCTATTTGTCTGATTCTCATACATGTGTAGCCTGCAACAACGATTAGGACATCCACCCCAACTTCTGAATTCGTCTGCGTTGACCGCACCAAAGGTGCACGCCTTGGTGCTCACCAAAATCCGACTTCCGACTTCTTCTGCTATGCGGGGTCTTTGAGGTTGGCGCAGTGCGCACAACCAGGGGAGTCAACCCACCGAATGCAACACCTCCCCTATATAAGCTATTTGTCTGATTCTCATACATGCGTAGACTGCAGCAATGATTAGGACATCCACCCCAACTTTTGACTTCTTAAACAAGACAGGGTCTTTGAAGTTGGTGCAGTGCACACAACCAGGGGAGTCGACCCATCAAACGCAACACCTCCCCTATATAAAGCTATTTGTCCGATTCTCATACGTGTAGTCTGCAGCAGCGATTAGGACATCGACCCCAACTTCCGAATTCGTTTGCATTGACCGCACCAAAGGTGCACGCCTTGGTGTGCACCCTGGAGTGCACTTTGGTGCTCACCTCGGTGCACACTTTGGTGTGCACCTCGGTGTGCACCAAAGGTGCGCACCTTGGAGCGCACCAAAGGTGTACACTTTGGAGCGCACCACATAGGGTCTTTGAGAGGTTGGCGCAGTGCGCACACCAAGGTGGGTGTTGAGGTGCGTGCCGAGGTGGGTGGGTGCTAGGGTGCGCTCCATGGTGGGTGCCAGGGTGGGTGCGTGCTAGGGTGGATTCCAAAGAGGGTCATAGGGTGGGTGCCAAGGTGGGTTGGTGATATAGTGGGTTCAAAGGTGGGTACTAGGGTGGGTTCCAAGGTGGGTCACAAGTTGGGTGCCAGGATGCGTGGGTGTTAGGTTGGGTGCCAAGGTGGGCTCCTGCGTGGGTGGGTGCTAGGGTGGGTTTCAAGGTGGACGCGAGGGCGGGTGCCAAGGTGGGTAACAAGTTGGGTGTTAGGATGGGTGAGTGCTAGAGTGGGTGCCAAGGTGGGTGGGTGCTAAGGTGGATGCCAAGGTGGTTCACAGGGTGGGTGGGTTCTAGGGTGAGTTCCAAGGTGGGTCACAGGTTCAGTGCTAGGGTGGGTGTCAAGGCGGGTGTCGAGGTGCCTGGGTGCTAGGGTGTGGATGCCAATGTGGGTCATAGGGTGGGTACTAGGGTGGGCTGCAATGTGGGTGCCAAGGTGGGTAACATGCTCGGTGGGTTCTAAATTGGGTGCCAGGGTGGGTGTGCACCCACCTTGCCCGAGGTGGGTGCCAAGGTGCCAGTGTGGGTGGGTGCTAAGGTGGATGCCAAGGTGGGTGAGAAGGTGGGTGATAGGTTGAGTGGTAGGATGGGTGGGTGCCAAGATGGGTCACAGGGTGGGTGCAAGGGTGGGTAGGTGCTAGGGTTGGTGTCAGGGTGGGTGGGTGCTAGGTTGGGTTCCAAGGTGGGTGCGAGGGTGAGTGTCAAGGTGGGTCACAGGTTAGGTGCTAGGATGGGTGAGTGCTAGGGTGCAAAGGTGCCAGGGTGGGTGCTAGGATGGGTCGATGCTAGGGTGAGTGGCAAGGTGGGTCCACAAGTGTCAAGGTGGGTGCCGAGGTGGGTGCCAAGTCGGCGACTGCTATGGTGGATGCCAAGGTGGGTCACGGGGTGGGTGCCAAGTTGCTAGGTTGGGTTCCAAGGTGGGTGCCAACGTGGGTGCTAGGGTGCGTGGGTTAAAGGGTGTGTCACAACGTGGGTGCCAGGATGGGTGCGCACCCACACTGGCCAAGACGGGTGCGGGTGCAAGGTTGGGTTCCAAGCCCGGTCACAGGCTGGGTGCTAGGATGGGTGGGTGCCAAGGTGGGCACCAGGGTGGGTGCACCCACCCTGGCCAAGGTGGGTCACGGGGTGGGTCCTAGGGTGGGTAACGGGGTGGGTACTAAGGTGCGTGCCAAGGTGGGTCATAGGGTGGGTGCCAAGGTGGGCACCAGGGTGGGTGTGCACCAACCCTAGCCAGGGTAGGTCACGGGGTGGTTGTCGGGGTGGGCGTCAAGGAGCCAAGGTGGGTGGCAAGTAGCCAAGTTGCGTGCCAAGGTGGGTGTCGGGGTGGGTGCCAAGGATCCAAGGTGGGTGCCAAGGAACCAAGGTGGGTGTCTGGGTGGGTGCCGAGGTGGGAGCCAGGGTGGGTCCCAAGGTGAGTGCAAAGGTGGGTGCCAGGGTCAAGGTGAGTGCCAATGTGGGTTCCAAGGTGCCAGGGTCAGGGTGAGTGCCAATGTGGGTTCAAAGGTGCTAAGTTGGGTGCGAGGTTGGGTGCGAGGGTGGGTGGGTGCCAAGGTGTGCTAGGTGGAAGCCCGGGTGGGTCGGCATCCCATGGGTGTCGAGTTGGGTGCCTGATGGGTGCTTCTTGTCAAGTTTTAGTCGTCGGGACTCATTTCGAGCCTTAGAGGTCGTTTCTTGTCCGGTTGCCCTGTCTTCGACCTGGGAACCCAATTTTGGTCCTCGGGTCCCATTTTTTTTTGTCTCGCATCCCACTTTTGGCCTGTGGCCTTTTCGGGGTCGATTCTCGTTTTGGGCATCAGAGCATGTTTCTTCTCCTAAAACCCAATATTTGTTTATTAAGTCTCGGAACACATTTTTGTTCTCGTGGACCCATCATGGGTCTTGGAACGCATTTGTGGTCCTTGGGTCCCATTTTGCATCCCGAAACTTGTGTTTTGGTGCTTGATCCCTATTTTGGGTGCCCACCTTGCACCAAGTGCGCACCCGGGGCAAACCGAGCGCCTTGGTGCACCGGGGCAAGATCGAGCGTGCACCCGAGGCGCCCCAAACATGCACCAAGGTGCACTCGGCCCACATGTGAGCGCAGGTCGTTGCGCCCGAGGTGGTGTGTGGGCACCGCGTTGCAGACGGGACACTGCACGCACACGACGCCCCCTCCAGGTGCACGCACGTAGGCCGGGCCGGGTGCACACCCGACGCCCTAGCAAGGTGCGCGCACCCGGGCAGGGCTCACACTTGGCGAACGGGGCGCACTTCGCGAGGGAGGGTGTGCACCTCGACGGGGGTGGGTGGCCGGGGTGGATTCGCACGTGGGTCGCGGTTTGCTAAGTACACACTGCGACAAGCTCATAACGGGTGCGATCATACCAGCATTAGTGCACCGGATCCCATCAGAACTCCGCAGTTAAGCGCGCTTGGGCCGGAGTAGTACTGGGATGGGTGACCTCCCGGGAAGTCCCGGTGTTGCACCCTTTTTTAGTTTTTCGCCGGGCGTCGCAATGCTATTTGAATAAACCTTTTGCCCGTTTGCGTTCTCGTCGGGGCCGGGCCGGGCCGGGGTGCGCTGCCCGCACTACCGCGCGCGCGGGGGCGACACCGAGCGCGCACCCGAGGCACCCCGAGCACACAGGCCACGGTGCAACCCGGGCGTTGTGCGCGCACCCCGGTGCGCCCGAGGTGCTGCGCGCGCACCCAGGTGAAATCGGTGTGCACCTCGGCCAGTGCGCGCTCGGTCGAGTCGCGCACGTTGGCCAAGGTGCACGGTGATGTTTCTTACTCTAAGGTTCCGCACCAGACGCCCGGGACAGGTGAGCGAAGCTGGGCGGGGCCGGGTGCGCGGCCGGGGCAGGTGCACGCAGCTGGAGAGAGCTTTGGAGCACACTTCGGAGCGCACCAATGATGCGCTCCATTCAAAAGTTTCCTGAAAAGGCAAAAAAAGTTGAGATTATAGAATTTCCCACTTGAGAGATTGTAAAAAAAAAAAATTTAAAATGAAGGAAACGCGGGTGCCAAGGTGTGCGCAGCCCAGCCAAGGTGTGCGCACCAAGGCGCCCACCCTGGCGAAGGTGCACGCAAGGTGCGCACCCGAGGCAAACCGGACAATTAACCCAACTTTCGACTTCGCGCGCACCTTGGAGCGCACTTCGGAGCGCTCCTTGGTGCGCACCAATCTTGGGCACCTCGGAGTGCACCATGGCGCCCACCAAGGTGCGCACCCGGGGCAAACCGAGCTCCGACTTCGTGCGCACCTTGGAGCGCACGAAAGGTGCGCACCATGGCGCCCACCAAGGTGCGCAGCCCAGCCAAGGCGTGCGCATCAAGGTGCGCACCCTGGCGAAGGTGCGCACCCGGGGCAAACCGAGCTCCGACTTCGTGCGCACCTTGGAGCGCACAAAAGGTGCGCAACCCAGCCAAGGTGTGCGCACCCCGGTCAAACCGAGCTCCGAATCGTGCGCACCAGAGGTGCACGCCATCGTGCGCACCTTGGAGCACACTTCGGAGCCCTCCTTGGTGCGCGCCGATGTTGCGCACCTCGGAGCGCACCCGGGGAAAACAATGCAATTAACCCGACTTTCGACTTCGTGGGCACCTCGGAGCGCTCTCGGGTTCGCACCTCGGAGCACACCGAGGTGCGCACCTTTGATGCGCTGCCTTCACCAATTTCCAGAAAAGGCAAGAAAACATTGAGAAGGTGTGCGCACCGAGGTGCCCACCCTGGCGAAGGTGCACGCGAGGTGCGCACCCGGGGCAAACCGGGCTCCGACTTCGTGCACGCCGCACCTTGGAGCACACTTCGGAGCGCTCCTTGGTGCGCACCAGGGCGCGCAACCCAGCCGAGGTGCCCACCCCGGCGAAGGTGCACGCGAGGTGCGCACCCGGGGCAAACCGGGCTCCGACTTCGTGCACGCCATGGTGCCCACCGCGGCGAAGGTGCACGCGAGGTGCGCACCCGGGGCAAACCGGGCTCCGACTTCGTGCACGCCGCACCTTGGAGCACACTTCGGAGCGCTCCTTGGTGCGCACCATGGTGCCCACCAGGGCGCGCAACCCCGCCGAAGGTGCACGCGAGGTGCGCACCCGGGGCAAACCGGGCTCCGACTTCGTGCACGCCGCACCTTGGAGCACACTTCGGAGCGCTCCTTGGTGCGCACCATGGTGCCCACCAGGGCGCGCAACCCCGCCGAAGGTGCACGCGAGGTGCGCACCCGGGGCAAACCGGGCTCCGACTTCGTGCACGCCATGGTGCGCACCGCGGCGAAGGTGCGCACCCGGGGCAAACCGGGCTCCGACTTCGTGCACGCCGCACCTTGGAGCACACTTCGGAGCGCTCCTTGGTGCGCACCAGGGCGCGCAACCCAGCCGAGGTGCCCACCCCGGCGAAGGTGCACGCGAGGTGCGTACCCGGGGCAAACCGGGCTCCGACTTCGTGCACGCCGCACCTTGGAGCACACTTCGGAGCGCTCCTTGGTGCGCACCATGGTGCCCACCAGGCCGCGCAACCCAGCCAAGGTGTGCGCACCAAGGTGCACGCGAGGTGCGCACCCGGGGCAAACCGGGGTCCGACTTCGTGCACGCCGCACCTTGGAGCACACATCGGGGCGCTCCCGGGTTCGCACCGGCGTTGCGCACCGTGGTGGGCACCTCGGAGCACACCAAGGTGGGCAGCGAGGTGCGCACCTTTGATGCGATGCCTTCACTAATTTCCATAAAAGGCAAAAAAAAAACGAGATTTTAAAATTTCCGTTTTGAAAGATAGTGAGAAAAAGGGAATGCTGGTGCCATCTTGAGCCCGCCCTGGTGCGCAGCCCAGCCAAGGTGTGCGCACCAAGGTGCCCACCCTGGCGAAGGTGCGCGCCCGGGCAATTAACCCAACTTCCAACTTCGCGCGCGCCAGGGTGGGAGCGCACCCAACAACCGGGCCTGGGAAGAGCCAATGCGAGAAACCCCACCAAACGCTCTGACAAAAAAAGAGGGGGCGCTCCAGTAACCCCGCTTCGGAGCGCACCCTGGGCAAACCCAGCCAAGGTGCCCACCCCGGCCAAGGTGCAGGCGAGGTGCGCACCCGGGGCAAACCGGGCTCCGACAACGTGCACGCCGCACCTTGGAGCACACTTCGTAGCGCTCCCGGGTGCGCACCTCAGAGCACACCAAGGTGGGCAGCGAGGTGCGCACCTTTGATGCGCTGCCTTCACTAATTTCCAGAAAAGGCAAAAAAAAAAGGAGATTTTAAAATTTCCGTTTTGAAAGATAGTGAAAAAAACGGAACGCGCGTGCCATCTTGAGCCCGCCCTGGTGCGCAGCCCAGGTAAGGTGCCCACCCTGGCAAAGGTGCGCACCCGGGCAATTAACCCTACTTCCGACTTCGTGCGCGCCAGGGTGGCAACCGGGCCTCGGAAGAGCCAATGCGAGAAACCCCACCAAACGCTCCGACAAAAAAAGAGGCGGCGCTCCAATAACCCCGCTTCGGAGCGCAGCCGGGGCAAACCCAGCCAAGGTGCCCACCCCGACGAAGGTGCACGCGAGGTGCGCACCCGGGGCAAACCGGGCTCCGACAACGTGCACGCAGCACCTTGGAGCACACTTCGAAGCACTCCCGGGTGCCCACCGGCGTTGCGCACCGTGGTGGGCAGCGAGGTGCGCACCTTTGATGCGCTGCCTTCACTAATTTCCAGAAAAAGGCAAAAAAAAATGAGATTTTAAAATTTCCATTTTGAAAGATAGTGAAAAAAAAGGAACGCGGGTGCCATCTTGAGCCCGCCCTGGTGCGCAGCCCAGGCAAGGCATGCGCACCAAGGTGCCCACCCGAGGTGCACACCCGGGGCAAACCGGGCTCCGACTTCGTGCAGGCCGCACCTTGGAGCACACTTCGGAGCGCTCCTTGGTGCGCACCATGGTGCCCACCAGGGCGCGCAACCCAGCCAAGGTCTGCACACCAAGGTGCCCACCCCGGCGAAGGTGCACGCGAGGTGCGCACCCGGGGCAAACCGGGCTCCGACTTCGTGCACGCCATGGTGCCCACCGCGGCGAAGGTGCACGCGAGGTGCGCACCCGGGGCAAACCGGGCTCCGACTTCGTGCACGCCGCACCTTGGAGCACACTTCGGAGCGCTCCTTGGTGCGCACCATGGTGCCCACCAGGGCGCGCAACCCAGCCAAGGTGTGCGCACCAAGGTGCACGCGAGGTGCGCACCCGGGGCAAACCGGGGTCCGACTTCGTGCACGCCGCACCTTGGAGCACACATCGGAGCGCTCCCAGGTTCGCACCAGCGTTGCGCACCTTTGATGCGCTGCCTTCACTAATTTCCAGAAAAGGCAAAAAAAAACGAGATTTTAAAATTTCCGTTCTGAAAGATAGTGAAAAAAACGGAACGCGGGTGCCATCTTGAGCCCTTCCTGGTGCGCACCCCAGGCAAGTTGTGCGCACCAAGGTGCCCACCCTGGCGGAGGTGCGCGCCCGGGGCAATCCAGGCTCCGACTTCGTGCACTGCATGGTGCCCACCAAGGTGCGCAACCCAGCCAAGGTGCCCACCGCAGCGAAGGTGCACGCGAGGTGCGCACGCGAGGTGCACACCCGGGGCAAACCGGGCTCCGACTTCGTGCACGCCGCACCTTGGAGCACACTTCAGAGCGCTCCTTGGTGCGCACCAGGGCGCGCAACCCAGCCGAGGTGCCCACCCCGGCGAAGGTGCACGCGAGGTGCGCACCCGGGGCAAACCGGGCTCCGACTTCGTGCACGCCATGGTGCCCACCGCGGCGAAGGTGCGCACCCGGGGCAAACCGGGCTCCGACTTCGTGCACGCCGCACCTTGGAGCACACTTCGGAGCGCTCCTTGGTGCGCACCATGGTGCCCACCAGGCCGCGCAACCCAGCCAAGGTGTGCGCACCAAGGTGCACGCGAGGTGCGCACCCGGGGCAAACCGGGGTCCGACTTCGTGCACGCCGCACCTTGGAGCACACATCGGGGCGCTCCCGGGTTCGCACCGGCGTTGCGCACCGTGGTGGGCACCTCGGAGCACACCAAGGTGGGCAGCGAGGTGCGCACCTTTGATGCGATGCCTTCACTAATTTCCATAAAAGGCAAAAAAAAAATGAGATTTTAAAATTTCCGTTTTGAAAGATAGTGAGAAAAAGGGAATGCTGGTGCCATCTTGAGCCCGCCCTGGTGCGCAGCCCAGCCAAGGTTTGCGCACCAAGGTGCCCACCCTGGCGAAGGTGCGCGCCCGGGCAATTAACCCAACTTCCAACTTCGCGCGCGCCAGGGTGGGAGCGCACCCAACAACCGGGCCTGGGAAGAGCCAATGCGAGAAACCCCACCAAACTCTCTGACAAAAAAAGAGGGGGCGCTCCAGTAACCCCGCTTCGGAGCGCACCCTGGGCAAACCCAGCCAAGGTGCCCACCCCGGCCAAGGTGCAGGCGAGGTGCGCACCCGGGGCAAACCGGGCTCCGACAACGTGCACGCCGCACCTTGGAGCACACTTCGTAGCGCTCCCGGGTGCGCACCTCAGAGCACACCAAGGTGGGCAGCGAGGTGCGCACCTTTGATGCGCTGCCTTCACTAATTTCCAGAAAAGGCAAAAAAAAAAGGAGATTTTAAAATTTCCGTTTTGAAAGATAGTGAAAAAAACGGAACGCGCGTGCCATCTTGAGCCCGCCCTGGTGCGCAGCCCAGGTAAGGTGCCACCCTGGCAAAGGTGCGCACCCGGGCAATTAACCCTACTTCCGACTTCGTGCGCGCCAGGGTGGCAACCGGGCCTCGGAAGAGCCAATGCGAGAAACCCCACCAAACGCTCCGACAAAAAAAGAGGCGGCGCTCCAATAACCCCGCTTCGGAGCGCAGCCGGGGCAAACCAAGCCAAGGTGCCCACCCCGACGAAGGTGCACGCGAGGTGCGCACCCGGGGCAAACCGGGCTCCGACAACGTGCACGCAGCACCTTGGAGCACACTTCGAAGCACTCCCGGGTGCCCACCGGCGTTGCGCACCGTGGTGGGCAGCGAGGTGCGCACCTTTGATGCGCTGCCTTCACTAATTTCCAGAAAAAGGCAAAAAAAAATGAGATTTTAAAATTTCCGTTTTGAAAGATAGTGAAAAAAAAGGAACGCGGGTGCCATCTTGAGCCCGCCCTGGTGCGCAGCCCAGGCAAGGCATGCGCACCAAGGTGCCCACCCGAGGTGCACACCCGGGGCAAACCGGGCTCCGACTTCGTGCAGGCCGCACCTTGGAGCACACTTCGGAGCGCTCCTTGGTGCGCACCATGGTGCCCACCAGGGCGCACCCGAGGCAAACCGGGCTCCGACTTCGTGCACGCCGCACCTTGGAGCACACATCGGAGCGCTCCCAGGTTCGCACCAGCGTTGCGCACCTTTGATGCGCTGCCTTCACTAATTTCCAGAAAAGGCAAAAAAAAACGATATTTTAAAATTTCCGTTCTGAAAGATAGTGAAAAAAACGGAACGCGGGTGCCATCTTGAGCCCTTCCTGATGCGCAGCCCAGGCAAGTTGTGCGCACCAAGGTGCCCACCCTGGCGGAGGTGCGCGCCCGGGGCAAACCGGGCTCCGACTTCGTGCACTGCATGGTGCCCACCAAGGCGCGCAACCCAGCCAAGGTGCCCACCGCAGCGAAGGTGCACGCGAGGTGCGCACCCGAGGTGCACACCCGGGGCAAACCGGGCTCCGACTTCGTGCACGCCGCACCTTGGAGCACACTTCAGAGCGCTCCTTGGTACGCACCAGGGCGCGCAACCCAGCCAAGGTGCTCACCCCGGCGAAGGTGCACGCGAGGTGCGCACCCGGGGCAAACCGGGCTCGGACTTCGTGCACGCCGCACCTTGGAGCACACATCGGAGCGCTCCCGGGTTCGCACCAGCATTGCGCACCTTTGATGCGCTGCCTTCACTAATTTCCAGAAAAGGCAAAAAAAAGAAAAAAATGAGATTTTAAAATTTCCGTTTTGAAAGATAGTGAAAAAAACGGAACGCGGGTGCCATCTTGAGCCCGCCCTGGTGTGCAGCCCAGGCAAGTTGTGCGCACCAAGGCACCCACCCTGGCCAAGGTGGGTCACGGGGTGGGTCCTAGGGTGGGTAACGGGGTGGGTACTAAGGTGCGTGCCAAGGTGGGTCATAGGGTGGGTGCCAAGGTGGGCACCAGGGTGGGTGTGCACCAACCCTAGCCAGGGTAGGTCACGGGGTGGTTGTCGGGGTGGGCGTCAAGGAGCCAAGGTGGGTGGCAAGTAGCCAAGTTGCGTGCCAAGGTGGGTGTCGGGGTGGGTGCCAAGGATCCAAGGTGGGTGCCAAGGAACCAAGGTGGGTGTCTGGGTGGGTGCCGAGGTGGGAGCCAGGGTGGGTCCCAAGGTGAGTGCAAAGGTGGGTGCCAGGGTCAAGGTGAGTGCCAATGTGGGTTCCAAGGTGCCAGGGTCAGGGTGAGTGCCAATGTGGGTTCAAAGGTGCTAAGTTGGGTGCGAGGTTGGGTGCGAGGGTGGGTGGGTGCCAAGGTGTGCTAGGTGGAAGCCCGGGTGGGTCGGCATCCCATGGGTGTCGAGTTGGGTGCCTGATGGGTGCTTCTTGTCAAGTTTTAGTCGTCGGGACTCATTTCGAGCCTTAGAGGTCGTTTCTTGTCCGGTTGCCCTGTCTTCGACCTGGGAACCCAATTTTGGTCCTCGGGTCCCATTTTTTTTTGTCTCGCATCCCACTTTTGGCCTGTGGCCTTTTCGGGGTCGATTCTCGTTTTGGGCATCAGAGCATGTTTCTTCTCCTAAAACCCAATATTTGTTTATTAAGTCTCGGAACACATTTTTGTTCTCGTGGACCCATCATGGGTCTTGGAACGCATTTGTGGTCCTTGGGTCCCATTTTGCATCCCGAAACTTGTGTTTTGGTGCTTGATCCCTATTTTGGGTGCCCACCTTGCACCAAGTGCGCACCCGGGGCAAACCGAGCGCCTTGGTGCACCGGGGCAAGATCGAGCGTGCACCCGAGGCGCCCCGAACATGCACCAAGGTGCACTCGGCCCACATGTGAGCGCAGGTCGTTGCGCCCGAGGTGGTGTGTGGGCACCGCGTTGCAGACGGGACACTGCACGCACACGACGCCCCCTCCAGGTGCACGCACGTAGGCCGGGCCGGGTGCACACCCGACGCCCTAGCAAGGTGCGCGCACCCGGGCAGGGCTCACACTTGGCGAACGGGGCGCACTTCGCGAGGGAGGGTGTGCACCTCGACGGGGGTGGGTGGCCGGGGTGGATTCGCACGTGGGTCGCGGTTTGCTAAGTACACACTGCGACAAGCTCATAACGGGTGCGATCATACCAGCGTTAGTGCACCGGATCCCATCAGAACTCCGCAGTTAAGCGCGCTTGGGCCGGAGTAGTACTGGGATGGGTGACCTCCCGGGAAGTCCCGGTGTTGCACCCTTTTTTAGTTTTTCGCCGGGCGTCGCAATGCTATTTGAATAAACCTTTTGCCCGTTTGCGTTCTCGTCGGGGCCGGGCCGGGCCGGGGTGCGCTGCCCGCACTACCGCGCGCGCGGGGGCGACACCGAGCGCGCACCCGAGGCGCCCCGAGCACACAGGCCACGGTGCAACCCGGGCGTTGTGCGCGCACCCCGGTGCGCCCGAGGTGCTGCGCGCGCACCCAGGTGAAATCGGTGTGCACCTCGGCCAGTGCGCGCTCGGTCGAGTCGCGCACGTTGGCCAAGGTGCACGGTGATGTTTCTTACTCTAAGGTTCCGCACCAGACGCCCGGGACAGGTGAGCGAAGCTGGGCGGGGCCGGGTGCGCGGCCGGGGCAGGTGCACGCAGCTGGAGAGAGCTTTGGAGCACACTTCGGAGCGCACCAATGATGCGCTCCATTCAAAAGTTTCCTGAAAAGGCAAAAAAAGTTGAGATTATAGAATTTCCCACTTGAGAGATTGTAAAAAAAAAAAATTTAAAATGAAGGAAACGCGGGTGCCAAGGTGTGCGCAGCCCAGCCAAGGTGTGCGCACCAAGGCGCCCACCCTGGCGAAGGTGCACGCAAGGTGCGCACCCGAGGCAAACCGGACAATTAACCCAACTTTCGACTTCGCGCGCACCTTGGAGCGCACTTCGGAGCGCTCCTTGGTGCGCACCAATCTTGGGCACCTCGGAGTGCACCATGGCGCCCACCAAGGTGCGCACCCGGGGCAAACCGAGCTCCGACTTCGTGCGCACCTTGGAGCGCACGAAAGGTGCGCACCATGGCGCCCACCAAGGTGCGCAGCCCAGCCAAGGCGTGCGCATCAAGGTGCGCACCCTGGCGAAGGTGCGCACCCGGGGCAAACCGAGCTCCGACTTCGTGCGCACCTTGGAGCGCACAAAAGGTGCGCAACCCAGCCAAGGTGTGCGCACCCCGGTCAAACCGAGCTCCGAATCGTGCGCACCAGAGGTGCACGCCATCGTGCGCACCTTGGAGCACACTTCGGAGCCCTCCTTGGTGCGCGCCGATGTTGCGCACCTCGGAGCGCACCCGGGGAAAACAATGCAATTAACCCGACTTTCGACTTCGTGGGCACCTCGGAGCGCTCTCGGGTTCGCACCTCGGAGCACACCGAGGTGCGCACCTTTGATGCGCTGCCTTCACCAATTTCCAGAAAAGGCAAGAAAACATTGAGAAGGTGTGCGCACCGAGGTGCCCACCCTGGCGAAGGTGCACGCGAGGTGCGCACCCGGGGCAAACCGGGCTCCGACTTCGTGCACGCCGCACCTTGGAGCACACTTCGGAGCGCTCCTTGGTGCGCACCAGGGCGCGCAACCCAGCCGAGGTGCCCACCCCGGCGAAGGTGCACGCGAGGTGCGCACCCGGGGCAAACCGGGCTCCGACTTCGTGCACGCCATGGTGCCCACCGCGGCGAAGGTGCACGCGAGGTGCGCACCCGGGGCAAACCGGGCTCCGACTTCGTGCACGCCGCACCTTGGAGCACACTTCGGAGCGCTCCTTGGTGCGCACCATGGTGCCCACCAGGGCGCGCAACCCCGCCGAAGGTGCACGCGAGGTGCGCACCCGGGGCAAACCGGGCTCCGACTTCGTGCACGCCGCACCTTGGAGCACACTTCGGAGCGCTCCTTGGTGCGCACCATGGTGCCCACCAGGGCGCGCAACCCCGCCGAAGGTGCACGCGAGGTGCGCACCCGGGGCAAACCGGGCTCCGACTTCGTGCACGCCATGGTGCGCACCGCGGCGAAGGTGCGCACCCGGGGCAAACCGGGCTCCGACTTCGTGCACGCCGCACCTTGGAGCACACTTCGGAGCGCTCCTTGGTGCGCACCAGGGCGCGCAACCCAGCCGAGGTGCCCACCCCGGCGAAGGTGCACGCGAGGTGCGTACCCGGGGCAAACCGGGCTCCGACTTCGTGCACGCCGCACCTTGGAGCACACTTCGGAGCGCTCCTTGGTGCGCACCATGGTGCCCACCAGGCCGCGCAACCCAGCCAAGGTGTGCGCACCAAGGTGCACGCGAGGTGCGCACCCGGGGCAAACCGGGGTCCGACTTCGTGCACGCCGCACCTTGGAGCACACATCGGGGCGCTCCCGGGTTCGCACCGGCGTTGCGCACCGTGGTGGGCACCTCGGAGCACACCAAGGTGGGCAGCGAGGTGCGCACCTTTGATGCGATGCCTTCACTAATTTCCATAAAAGGCAAAAAAAAAACGAGATTTTAAAATTTCCGTTTTGAAAGATAGTGAGAAAAAGGGAATGCTGGTGCCATCTTGAGCCCGCCCTGGTGCGCAGCCCAGCCAAGGTGTGCGCACCAAGGTGCCCACCCTGGCGAAGGTGCGCGCCCGGGCAATTAACCCAACTTCCAACTTCGCGCGCGCCAGGGTGGGAGCGCACCCAACAACCGGGCCTGGGAAGAGCCAATGCGAGAAACCCCACCAAACGCTCTGACAAAAAAAGAGGGGGCGCTCCAGTAACCCCGCTTCGGAGCGCACCCTGGGCAAACCCAGCCAAGGTGCCCACCCCGGCCAAGGTGCAGGCGAGGTGCGCACCCGGGGCAAACCGGGCTCCGACAACGTGCACGCCGCACCTTGGAGCACACTTCGTAGCGCTCCCGGGTGCGCACCTCAGAGCACACCAAGGTGGGCAGCGAGGTGCGCACCTTTGATGCGCTGCCTTCACTAATTTCCAGAAAAGGCAAAAAAAAAAGGAGATTTTAAAATTTCCGTTTTGAAAGATAGTGAAAAAAACGGAACGCGCGTGCCATCTTGAGCCCGCCCTGGTGCGCAGCCCAGGTAAGGTGCCCACCCTGGCAAAGGTGCGCACCCGGGCAATTAACCCTACTTCCGACTTCGTGCGCGCCAGGGTGGCAACCGGGCCTCGGAAGAGCCAATGCGAGAAACCCCACCAAACGCTCCGACAAAAAAAGAGGCGGCGCTCCAATAACCCCGCTTCGGAGCGCAGCCGGGGCAAACCCAGCCAAGGTGCCCACCCCGACGAAGGTGCACGCGAGGTGCGCACCCGGGGCAAACCGGGCTCCGACAACGTGCACGCAGCACCTTGGAGCACACTTCGAAGCACTCCCGGGTGCCCACCGGCGTTGCGCACCGTGGTGGGCAGCGAGGTGCGCACCTTTGATGCGCTGCCTTCACTAATTTCCAGAAAAAGGCAAAAAAAAATGAGATTTTAAAATTTCCGTTTTGAAAGATAGTGAAAAAAAAGGAACGCGGGTGCCATCTTGAGCCCGCCCTGGTGCGCAGCCCAGGCAAGGCATGCGCACCAAGGTGCCCACCCGAGGTGCACACCCGGGGCAAACCGGGCTCCGACTTCGTGCAGGCCGCACCTTGGAGCACACTTCGGAGCGCTCCTTGGTGCGCACCATGGTGCCCACCAGGGCGCGCAACCCAGCCAAGGTCTGCACACCAAGGTGCCCACCCCGGCGAAGGTGCACGCGAGGTGCGCACCCGGGGCAAACCGGGCTCCGACTTCGTGCACGCCATGGTGCCCACCGCGGCGAAGGTGCACGCGAGGTGCGCACCCGGGGCAAACCGGGCTCCGACTTCGTGCACGCCGCACCTTGGAGCACACTTCGGAGCGCTCCTTGGTGCGCACCATGGTGCCCACCAGGGCGCGCAACCCAGCCAAGGTGTGCGCACCAAGGTGCACGCGAGGTGCGCACCCGGGGCAAACCGGGGTCCGACTTCGTGCACGCCGCACCTTGGAGCACACATCGGAGCGCTCCCAGGTTCGCACCAGCGTTGCGCACCTTTGATGCGCTGCCTTCACTAATTTCCAGAAAAGGCAAAAAAAAACGAGATTTTAAAATTTCCGTTCTGA
>NW_026728939.1:220000-235000 GCF_030272615.1 Cryptomeria japonica
AGCAATCGGGGTGTGAGGTTACGGATGCAGCATTGATAGCAATCGAGGTGTGAGGCGAAGGATGCAGAAGTGAGAGCCGAGGGATGTAGCAGAGATAGCAATCGGGGTGTGTGATGCAGAAGAGATAGCAATCGAGGTGTGCGGTGGGAAGGGCCCAGCAGCCAGAATGCATGAAGCGACGGATGAAGCAGTGATGACAACCGGGCTGTGAGGAGAGGAGGGATGCAGCCAAGAAAGCAATCAGGGCTCGAGGCAAGGGATGCATCAAGGATAGCAATCATGTTGTGAGGCGAGATTCCAAAGGCTAAACGTGAGAGGCTGCAGGGTCGACTCAGAGAGGTCTATGCATGTGAGAGGCTGAAAGCAAGGTCGACTCGGAGCGGTCTATGCATCGGGCGCGCTTGGGGCGACTACCAGTGCCAACCCCTTATCCCGCGACGCGTCCGACAAAGAGAACGTTCCAAGGCGGCAGAGGAGGTTACCAGCCGAAGGATGCAGTAGCAATAACAGGTATAGTTCCGCGGCGGCCGAGAAGACTCACCGCATAGGAATCGGGATGCGAGGCGAGGGATGCGGCGGGAAGGCCCCGACGGCTAAACGGAAGAGGCTGCAGGGCCGCCTCGGAATGGTCCAAGCATCGGATGCGATTGGGACGACTACCAGTGCCAACCCCTTATCCCGCGATGCGTCCGATACACAGATAGTTCCAAGGCGGCCGAGGAGCCTCACCGCATATCAATCGGGGTGCGAGGCGAGGGATGGGGCGGGAAGGCCCCAACGGCTAGACGGAAGAGGCTTCAGGGCCACCTCGGAATGGTCCAAGCATCGGACGCGCTTGGGGCGACTGCCAGTGCCAACCCCTTATCCCGCGATGCGTCCGATACACAGATGGTTCCAAGGCGGCCGAGGAGCCTCACCGCATAGCAATCGGGGGTGCGAGGCGAGGGATGGGGCGGGAAGGCCCCAACGGCTAGACGGAAGAGGCTTCAGGGCCGCCTAGGAATGGTCCAAGCATCGGACACGCTTGGGGCGACTACCAGTGACAGCCCCCTATCCCGCGATGCGTCCGATACGAAGATGGTTCCAAGGCGGCCGAGGAGCCTCACCGCATAGCAATCGGGGTGCGAGGTGGGGGATGCGGCGAGATGGCCCCAACGGCTAGACGGAAGAGGCCACAGGGCCGCGTCGGAATAGTCCAAGCATCGGACGCGCTTGGGGCGACTACCAGTGACAACCCCTTATCCCGCGATGCGTCCGATACGAAGATAGTTCCAAGGCGGCCGAGGAGCCTCACCGCATAGCAATCGGGGTGCGAGGTGGGGGATGCAGCGAGATGGCCCCAACGGCTAGACGGAAGAGGCTGCAGGGCCGCCTCGGAATAGTCCAAGCATCGGACGCGCTTGGGGCCACTACCAGTGACAACCCCTTATCCCGCGATGCGTCCGATACGAAGATAGTTCCAAGGCGGCCGAAGAGCCTCACCGCATAGCAATCGGGGTGCGAGGTGGGGGATGCGGCGAGATGGCCCCAACGGCTAGACGGAAGAGGCCACAGGGCCGCCTCGGAATAGTCCAAGCATCGGACGCGCTTGGGGCGACTACCAGTGACAACCCCTTATCCCGCGATGCGTCCGATACGAAGATAGTTCCCAGGCGGCCGAGGAGCCTCACCGCATAGCAATCGGGGTGCGAGGCGAGGGATGCGGCGAGATGGCCCCAAAGGCTAGACGGAAGAGGCTGCAGGGCTGCCTCGGAATAGTCCAAGCATCGGACGCGCTTGGGGCGACTACCACTGCCAACCCCTTATCCCGCGATGCGTCCGATACACAGATAGTTCCGAGGCGGCCGAGGAGGTGGGGGATGCAGCGAGATGGCCCCAACGGCTAGACGGAAGAGGCTGCAGGGCCGCCTCGGAATAGTCCAAGCATCGGACGCGCTTGGGGCGACTACCAGTGACAACCCCTTATCCCGCGATGCGTCCGATACACAGATAGTTCCGAGGCGGCCAAGGAGCCTCACCGCATAGCAATCGTGGTGCGAGGTGGGGGATGCGGCGAGATGGCCCCAACGGCTAGACGGAAGAGGCTGCAGGGCCGCCTCGGAATGGTCCAAGCATCGGATGCGCTTGGGGCGACTACCACTGCCAACCCCTTATCCCGCGATGCGTCCGATACACAGATAGTTCCAAGGCGGCCGAGGAGCCTCACAGCATAGCAATCAGGGTGCGAGGCGAGGGATGCGGCGAGAAAGCCCCAACGGCTAGAGGGAAGAGGCTTCAGGTCCGCCTCGGAATGGTCCAAGCATCGGACGCGCTTGGGGCGACTACCAGTGACAACCCCTTATCCCGCGACGCGTCCGATACACAGATAGTTCCAAGGCGGCCGAGGAGCCTCACCGCATAGCAATCGGGGTGCGAGGCGAGGGATGCGGCGAGAAGGACCCAACGGCTACACGGAAGAGGCTTCGGGGCCGCCTCGGAATGGTCCAAGCATCGGACGCGCTTGGGGCGACTACCAGTGACAACCCCTTATCCCGCGACGCGTCCGATACACAGATAGTTCCAAGGCGGCCGAGGAGCCTCACCGCATAGCAATCGGGGTGCGAGGCGAGGGATGCGGCGAGAAGGACCCAACGGCTACACGGAAGAGGCTTCGGGGCCGCCTCGGAATGGTCCAAGCATCGGACGCGCTTGGGGCGACTACCAGTGACAACCCCTTATCCCGCGACGCGTCCGATACACAGATAGTTCCAAGGCGGCCGAGGAGCCTCACCGCATAGCAATCGGGGTGCGAGGCGAGGGATGCGGCGAGAAGGACCCAACGGCTAGACGGAAGAGGCTTCGGGTCCGCCTCGGAATGGTCCAAGCATCGGACGCGCTTGGGGCGACTACCAGTGACAACCCCTTATCCCGCGACGCGTCCGATACACAGATAGTTCCAAGGCGGCCGAGGAGCCTCACCGCATAGCAATCGGGGTGCGAGGCGAGGGATGCGGCGAGAAGGACCCAACGGCTAGACGGAAGAGGCTTCGGGTCCGCCTCGGAATGGTCCAAGCATCGGACGCGCTTGGGGCGACTACCAGTGACAACCCCTTATCCCGCGACGCGTCCGATACACAGATAGTTCCAAGGCGGCCGAGGAGCCTCACCGCATAGCAATCGGGGTGCGAGGCGAGGGATGCGGCGAGAAGGACCCAACGGCTAGACGGAAGAGGCTTCGGGTCCGCCTCGGAATGGTCCAAGCATCGGACGCGCTTGGGGCGACTACCAGTGACAACCCCTTATCCCGCGACGCGTCCGATACACAGATAGTTCCGAGGCGGCCGAGGAGCCTCACCGCATAGCAATCGGGGTGCGAGGCGAAGGATGCGGCGAGAAGGACCCAACGGCTAGACGGAAGAGGCTTCGGGTCCGCCTCGGAATGGTCCAAGCATCGGACGCGCTTGGGGCGACTACCAGTGACAACCCCTTATCCCGCGACGCGTCCGATACACAGATAGTTCCAAGGCGGCCGAGGAGCCTCACCGCATAGCAATCGGGGTGCGAGGCGAGGGATGCGGCGAGAAGGACCCAACGGCTAGACGGAAGAGGCTTCAGGGCCGCCTCGGAATGGTCCAAGCATCGAACGCGCTTGGGGCGACTACCAGTGACAACCCCTTATCCCGCGACGCGTCCGATACACAGATAGTTCCGAGGCGGCCGAGGAGCCTCACCGCATAGCAATCGGGGTGCGAGGCGAGGGATGCGGCGAGAAGGACCCAACGGCTAGACGGAAGAGGCTTCAGGGCCGCCTCGGAATGGTCCAAGCATCGGACGCGCTTGGGGCGACTACCAGTGACAACCCCTTATCCCGCGACGCGTCCGATACACAGATAGTTCCGAGGCGGCCGAGGAGCCTCACCGCATAGCAATCGGGGTGCGAGGCGAGGGATGCGGCGAGAAGGACCCAACGGCTAGACGGAAGAGGCTTCAGGGCCGCCTCGGAATGGTCCAAGCATCGGACGCGCTTGGGGCGACTACCAGTGACAACCCCTTATCCCGCGACGCGTCCGATACACAGATAGTTCCGAGGCGGCCGAGGAGCCTCACCGCATAGCAATCGGGGTGCGAGGCGAGGGATGCGGCGAGAAGGACCCAACGGCTAGACGGAAGAGGCTTCAGGGCCGCCTCGGAATGGTCCAAGCATCGGACGCGCTTGGGGCGACTACCAGTGACAACCCCTTATCCCGCGACGCGTCCGATACACAGATAGTTCCGAGGCGGCCGAGGAGCCTCACCGCATAGCAATCGGGGTGCGAGGCGAGGGATGCGGCGAGAAGGACCCAACGGCTAGACGGAAGAGGCTTCAGGGCCGCCTCGGAATGGTCCAAGCATCGGACGCGCTTGGGGCGACTACCGTTGCCAACCCCTTATCCCGCGATGCGTCTGATACACAGATAGTTCCGAGGCGGCCGAGGAGCCTCACCGCATAGCAATCGGGTTGCGAGGCAGATTATTGGGAAGGGAACCCCCTGGGATGCGGCTCAAGCAGTGCCCAAAGGGACTGGAATGCGGAATCACATCGAGAGACCCAAATGCTATACGAGGGCTCAAATCGAATTATCGATTTGGCCACGACATGGACGCATCGGAACGACTACCTTTGCCGAACCACTCGCAATTGCATCCATACCGAAACCAATAGACATTTCCGTTAGAGCCCTCGCATAGCATTCGGGAATCTCGCATGCCCCTCTAAATCGACCAATGCTGGCGCTCAATGAAAATCCGAGCGCTACCACCGTTCGAGCGCCAGCATTGGTCGAGTTAGAGGGGCACGGGGGAGAATGCTCCAGTCAACACCTCCCCTATATAAGTTATTTGTCCGATTCTCGCACAACCGTAGTCTGCCTCGTCGAATCAAACAACGGTCCCAGATTCCGACTTCCGTTCCGTAGAGACCCAAAAGCTAGATGGAGGCTCGCAAGAAAGAGAGTCGGCGCATAGCAATCGGGTTTCTCGAACGTTTAGGGACCGAGCTCACTTGCGGATAGGGCAAAATCCGCCAAGCAACCCAAAAGCTAGACGGGGGCTCGAATCGAATCGCCTAGGCGGCCACAACAACGACGTGTTGGATCGACTACCAGTGCCAAACCATTCAGCAAGACTAGTCTGTGTCGAGGCCGGATAGAGATTCTCAGAGAGCGCCCGCATAGCATTTAGGAGACCTGCCGCGTCCCTCACACTCGACAAATGGTGGTGCACGTTTATAAATCCGAGCGATCCCAACCCTTTCAAGCACCAACATCGGTCGAGATAGAGGGGCACGGAGGGGGCTGCGTGAGACAACACAGTCCCCTATATAAGTTATTTGTCCGATTCTCACACATCCGAAGAATGGTCATCAAATCGGACAACAGCCCAAACTTCCGACTTCCGTCCCAGAAAGCCCAAGAGCTATCTAAAACGTTCATGGCCGGAACTCGATCGCGGCTATACCAGTCCGCCAAGCAACCCAAAAGCTAGACTGGAGCTCTAGTCGAATCACCTCTGTGGCCATTGCAAGGACGTGTTGGAGCGACTACCATTGCCGAACCATTCCGCAGGTCGAGTCCATACCAAGGCCGCATAGAGATTCACGATGAGCTCCTGCATAGCAATCAGGAGACTTGCCGTGTCCATCACAATCGATAAATCCTGGTGCAAGATTTTTGCATCCGAGCGCTCCAACCAGTCGAGCACCAGCATCAATCGACATAAACGGGCACGGGGGGAGGATGCTCGAGAACACTACCTCCCCTATATAAGTTATTTGTCCGATTCTCAAGCAGCCGAAGTCTGGTCATCGAATCGGGTCAAAGACCACAACTTCCGACTTTACCCACAATGCAAGTCATCGAATCGAACATCGGCCCCCGAGTCGGACTCCATGCGTATGTCAGGTCATCGGACCCAAATTCCGCCTTCCTGCGCATGGCGGGCCATCAATATCAACTCGGTCATCGGACCCAAACTCCGCCTTTTTGCGTATGGCACGCCTTCAAATCGGTCATCGGACCCAAATTCCGCCTTCCTGTGCATGGCGGGCCATCAACATCAACTCGGTCATCGGACCCAAATTCCGCCTTTCTGCGCATGGCACGCCATCAACTCGGTCATCGGACCCAAATTCCGCCTTCCTGCGCATGGCAGGTCATCGGACACAAATTCAGACCTCGCCAATATGCCTACGTATCGAATCGGTCATCGGACCCAACTTCCGACTTCATCCATACTGTAGGGTCTTTGAGGTTGGCGCGGTGCGCTCAACCCAGGGAGTCGACCCATCGAAGAGTGCACTTTTGGAGGGCACTTTTTGGAGGGCACTTTTCTGCGCTCCAAAGGTGCGCACTTTTGGAGGGCACTTTTTGGAGGGCACTTTTCTGCGCTCCAAAGGTGCGCACTTTTGGAGGGCACTTTTTGGAGGGCACTTTTCTGCGCTCCAAAGGTGCGCACTTTTGGAGGGCACTTTTTGGAGGGCACTTTTCTGCGCTCCAAAGGTGCGCACTTTTGGAGGGCACTTTTTGGAGGGCACTTTTCTGCGCTCCAAAGGTGCGCACTTTTGGAGGGCACTTTTTGGAGGGCACTTTTCTGCGCTCCAAAGGTGCGCACTTTTGGAGGGCACTTTTTGGAGGGCACTTTTCTGCGCTCCAAAGGTGCGCACTTTTGGAGGGCACTTTTTGGAGGGCACTTTTCTGCGCTCCAAAGGTGCGCACTTTTGGAGGGCACTTTTTGGAGGGCACTTTTCTGCGCTCCAAAGGTGCGCACTTTTGGAGGGCACTTTTGTGCACTCCAAAGGTGCGCACTTTTGGAGGGCACTTTTCCTGTGCTCCAAAGGTGCACACCTAGGTGAGCACCTTCGACCACACCTTGTAGCACACCAAACTCTGACTTTCGACTTCATCCGCAATGCAGGGTCTTTGAGGTTGGCGCAATGCGCACAACCAGGGGAGTCGACCCATCAAACCCAACACCTCCCCTATATAAGCTATTTGTCTGATTCTCATACATGCGTAGCCTGCAGGAGCAATTAGGACATCGACCCCAACTTTCGGCTTCTAAACGAAAACAAGGTCTTTGAGGTTGGTGTAATGCGAACAACTAGGGGAGTCAACCCATCAAACCCAACACCTCCCCTATATAAGCTATTTGTCTGATTCTCATACATGTGTAGTCTACAGGAGCAATTAGGACATCGACCCCAACTTTTGACTTCTTAACGAAAACAAGGTCTTTGAGGTTGACGTAATGCGCACAACCAGGGGAGTCGACCCATCAAACCCAACACCTCCCCTATATAAGCTATTTGTCCGATTCTCATACATGTGTAGCCTGCAGGAGCCATTAGGACATTGACCCCAACTTTTGACTTCTTAACGAAAACAAGGTCTTTGAGGTTGGCGTAATGCGCACAACCAAGGGAGTTGACCCATCAAACCCAACACCTCCCCTATATAAGCTATTTGTCTGATTCTCATACATGTGTAGCCTGCAACAACGATTAGGACATCCACCCCAACTTCTGAATTCGTCTGCGTTGACCGCACCAAAGGTGCACGCCTTGGTGCTCACCAAAATCCGACTTCCGACTTCTTCTGCTATGCGGGGTCTTTGAGGTTGGCGCAGTGCGCACAACCAGGGGAGTCAACCCACCGAATGCAACACCTCCCCTATATAAGCTATTTGTCTGATTCTCATACATGCGTAGACTGCAGCAATGATTAGGACATCCACCCCAACTTTTGACTTCTTAAACAAGACAGGGTCTTTGAAGTTGGTGCAGTGCACACAACCAGGGGAGTCGACCCATCAAACGCAACACCTCCCCTATATAAAGCTATTTGTCCGATTCTCATACGTGTAGTCTGCAGCAGCGATTAGGACATCGACCCCAACTTCCGAATTCGTTTGCATTGACCGCACCAAAGGTGCACGCCTTGGTGTGCACCCTGGAGTGCACTTTGGTGCTCACCTCGGTGCACACTTTGGTGTGCACCTCGGTGTGCACCAAAGGTGCGCACCTTGGAGCGCACCAAAGGTGTACACTTTGGAGCGCACCACATAGGGTCTTTGAGAGGTTGGCGCAGTGCGCACACCAAGGTGGGTGTTGAGGTGCGTGCCGAGGTGGGTGGGTGCTAGGGTGCGCTCCATGGTGGGTGCCAGGGTGGGTGCGTGCTAGGGTGGATTCCAAAGAGGGTCATAGGGTGGGTGCCAAGGTGGGTTGGTGATATAGTGGGTTCAAAGGTGGGTACTAGGGTGGGTTCCAAGGTGGGTCACAAGTTGGGTGCCAGGATGCGTGGGTGTTAGGTTGGGTGCCAAGGTGGGCTCCTGCGTGGGTGGGTGCTAGGGTGGGTTTCAAGGTGGACGCGAGGGCGGGTGCCAAGGTGGGTAACAAGTTGGGTGTTAGGATGGGTGAGTGCTAGAGTGGGTGCCAAGGTGGGTGGGTGCTAAGGTGGATGCCAAGGTGGTTCACAGGGTGGGTGGGTTCTAGGGTGAGTTCCAAGGTGGGTCACAGGTTCAGTGCTAGGGTGGGTGTCAAGGCGGGTGTCGAGGTGCCTGGGTGCTAGGGTGTGGATGCCAATGTGGGTCATAGGGTGGGTACTAGGGTGGGCTGCAATGTGGGTGCCAAGGTGGGTAACATGCTCGGTGGGTTCTAAATTGGGTGCCAGGGTGGGTGTGCACCCACCTTGCCCGAGGTGGGTGCCAAGGTGCCAGTGTGGGTGGGTGCTAAGGTGGATGCCAAGGTGGGTGAGAAGGTGGGTGATAGGTTGAGTGGTAGGATGGGTGGGTGCCAAGATGGGTCACAGGGTGGGTGCAAGGGTGGGTAGGTGCTAGGGTTGGTGTCAGGGTGGGTGGGTGCTAGGTTGGGTTCCAAGGTGGGTGCGAGGGTGAGTGTCAAGGTGGGTCACAGGTTAGGTGCTAGGATGGGTGAGTGCTAGGGTGCAAAGGTGCCAGGGTGGGTGCTAGGATGGGTCGATGCTAGGGTGAGTGGCAAGGTGGGTCCACAAGTGTCAAGGTGGGTGCCGAGGTGGGTGCCAAGTCGGCGACTGCTATGGTGGATGCCAAGGTGGGTCACGGGGTGGGTGCCAAGTTGCTAGGTTGGGTTCCAAGGTGGGTGCCAACGTGGGTGCTAGGGTGCGTGGGTTAAAGGGTGTGTCACAACGTGGGTGCCAGGATGGGTGCGCACCCACACTGGCCAAGACGGGTGCGGGTGCAAGGTTGGGTTCCAAGCCCGGTCACAGGCTGGGTGCTAGGATGGGTGGGTGCCAAGGTGGGCACCAGGGTGGGTGCACCCACCCTGGCCAAGGTGGGTCACGGGGTGGGTCCTAGGGTGGGTAACGGGGTGGGTACTAAGGTGCGTGCCAAGGTGGGTCATAGGGTGGGTGCCAAGGTGGGCACCAGGGTGGGTGTGCACCAACCCTAGCCAGGGTAGGTCACGGGGTGGTTGTCGGGGTGGGCGTCAAGGAGCCAAGGTGGGTGGCAAGTAGCCAAGTTGCGTGCCAAGGTGGGTGTCGGGGTGGGTGCCAAGGATCCAAGGTGGGTGCCAAGGAACCAAGGTGGGTGTCTGGGTGGGTGCCGAGGTGGGAGCCAGGGTGGGTCCCAAGGTGAGTGCAAAGGTGGGTGCCAGGGTCAAGGTGAGTGCCAATGTGGGTTCCAAGGTGCCAGGGTCAGGGTGAGTGCCAATGTGGGTTCAAAGGTGCTAAGTTGGGTGCGAGGTTGGGTGCGAGGGTGGGTGGGTGCCAAGGTGTGCTAGGTGGAAGCCCGGGTGGGTCGGCATCCCATGGGTGTCGAGTTGGGTGCCTGATGGGTGCTTCTTGTCAAGTTTTAGTCGTCGGGACTCATTTCGAGCCTTAGAGGTCGTTTCTTGTCCGGTTGCCCTGTCTTCGACCTGGGAACCCAATTTTGGTCCTCGGGTCCCATTTTTTTTTGTCTCGCATCCCACTTTTGGCCTGTGGCCTTTTCGGGGTCGATTCTCGTTTTGGGCATCAGAGCATGTTTCTTCTCCTAAAACCCAATATTTGTTTATTAAGTCTCGGAACACATTTTTGTTCTCGTGGACCCATCATGGGTCTTGGAACGCATTTGTGGTCCTTGGGTCCCATTTTGCATCCCGAAACTTGTGTTTTGGTGCTTGATCCCTATTTTGGGTGCCCACCTTGCACCAAGTGCGCACCCGGGGCAAACCGAGCGCCTTGGTGCACCGGGGCAAGATCGAGCGTGCACCCGAGGCGCCCCGAACATGCACCAAGGTGCACTCGGCCCACATGTGAGCGCAGGTCGTTGCGCCCGAGGTGGTGTGTGGGCACCGCGTTGCAGACGGGACACTGCACGCACACGACGCCCCCTCCAGGTGCACGCACGTAGGCCGGGCCGGGTGCACACCCGACGCCCTAGCAAGGTGCGCGCACCCGGGCAGGGCTCACACTTGGCGAACGGGGCGCACTTCGCGAGGGAGGGTGTGCACCTCGACGGGGGTGGGTGGCCGGGGTGGATTCGCACGTGGGTCGCGGTTTGCTAAGTACACACTGCGACAAGCTCATAACGGGTGCGATCATACCAGCGTTAGTGCACCGGATCCCATCAGAACTCCGCAGTTAAGCGCGCTTGGGCCGGAGTAGTACTGGGATGGGTGACCTCCCGGGAAGTCCCGGTGTTGCACCCTTTTTTAGTTTTTCGCCGGGCGTCGCAATGCTATTTGAATAAACCTTTTGCCCGTTTGCGTTCTCGTCGGGGCCGGGCCGGGCCGGGGTGCGCTGCCCGCACTACCGCGCGCGCGGGGGCGACACCGAGCGCGCACCCGAGGCGCCCCGAGCACACAGGCCACGGTGCAACCCGGGCGTTGTGCGCGCACCCCGGTGCGCCCGAGGTGCTGCGCGCGCACCCAGGTGAAATCGGTGTGCACCTCGGCCAGTGCGCGCTCGGTCGAGTCGCGCACGTTGGCCAAGGTGCACGGTGATGTTTCTTACTCTAAGGTTCCGCACCAGACGCCCGGGACAGGTGAGCGAAGCTGGGCGGGGCCGGGTGCGCGGCCGGGGCAGGTGCACGCAGCTGGAGAGAGCTTTGGAGCACACTTCGGAGCGCACCAATGATGCGCTCCATTCAAAAGTTTCCTGAAAAGGCAAAAAAAGTTGAGATTATAGAATTTCCCACTTGAGAGATTGTAAAAAAAAAAAATTTAAAATGAAGGAAACGCGGGTGCCAAGGTGTGCGCAGCCCAGCCAAGGTGTGCGCACCAAGGCGCCCACCCTGGCGAAGGTGCACGCAAGGTGCGCACCCGAGGCAAACCGGACAATTAACCCAACTTTCGACTTCGCGCGCACCTTGGAGCGCACTTCGGAGCGCTCCTTGGTGCGCACCAATCTTGGGCACCTCGGAGTGCACCATGGCGCCCACCAAGGTGCGCACCCGGGGCAAACCGAGCTCCGACTTCGTGCGCACCTTGGAGCGCACGAAAGGTGCGCACCATGGCGCCCACCAAGGTGCGCAGCCCAGCCAAGGCGTGCGCATCAAGGTGCGCACCCTGGCGAAGGTGCGCACCCGGGGCAAACCGAGCTCCGACTTCGTGCGCACCTTGGAGCGCACAAAAGGTGCGCAACCCAGCCAAGGTGTGCGCACCCCGGTCAAACCGAGCTCCGAATCGTGCGCACCAGAGGTGCACGCCATCGTGCGCACCTTGGAGCACACTTCGGAGCCCTCCTTGGTGCGCGCCGATGTTGCGCACCTCGGAGCGCACCCGGGGAAAACAATGCAATTAACCCGACTTTCGACTTCGTGGGCACCTCGGAGCGCTCTCGGGTTCGCACCTCGGAGCACACCGAGGTGCGCACCTTTGATGCGCTGCCTTCACCAATTTCCAGAAAAGGCAAGAAAACATTGAGAAGGTGTGCGCACCGAGGTGCCCACCCTGGCGAAGGTGCACGCGAGGTGCGCACCCGGGGCAAACCGGGCTCCGACTTCGTGCACGCCGCACCTTGGAGCACACTTCGGAGCGCTCCTTGGTGCGCACCAGGGCGCGCAACCCAGCCGAGGTGCCCACCCCGGCGAAGGTGCACGCGAGGTGCGCACCCGGGGCAAACCGGGCTCCGACTTCGTGCACGCCATGGTGCCCACCGCGGCGAAGGTGCACGCGAGGTGCGCACCCGGGGCAAACCGGGCTCCGACTTCGTGCACGCCGCACCTTGGAGCACACTTCGGAGCGCTCCTTGGTGCGCACCATGGTGCCCACCAGGGCGCGCAACCCCGCCGAAGGTGCACGCGAGGTGCGCACCCGGGGCAAACCGGGCTCCGACTTCGTGCACGCCGCACCTTGGAGCACACTTCGGAGCGCTCCTTGGTGCGCACCATGGTGCCCACCAGGGCGCGCAACCCCGCCGAAGGTGCACGCGAGGTGCGCACCCGGGGCAAACCGGGCTCCGACTTCGTGCACGCCATGGTGCGCACCGCGGCGAAGGTGCGCACCCGGGGCAAACCGGGCTCCGACTTCGTGCACGCCGCACCTTGGAGCACACTTCGGAGCGCTCCTTGGTGCGCACCAGGGCGCGCAACCCAGCCGAGGTGCCCACCCCGGCGAAGGTGCACGCGAGGTGCGTACCCGGGGCAAACCGGGCTCCGACTTCGTGCACGCCGCACCTTGGAGCACACTTCGGAGCGCTCCTTGGTGCGCACCATGGTGCCCACCAGGCCGCGCAACCCAGCCAAGGTGTGCGCACCAAGGTGCACGCGAGGTGCGCACCCGGGGCAAACCGGGGTCCGACTTCGTGCACGCCGCACCTTGGAGCACACATCGGGGCGCTCCCGGGTTCGCACCGGCGTTGCGCACCGTGGTGGGCACCTCGGAGCACACCAAGGTGGGCAGCGAGGTGCGCACCTTTGATGCGATGCCTTCACTAATTTCCATAAAAGGCAAAAAAAAAACGAGATTTTAAAATTTCCGTTTTGAAAGATAGTGAGAAAAAGGGAATGCTGGTGCCATCTTGAGCCCGCCCTGGTGCGCAGCCCAGCCAAGGTGTGCGCACCAAGGTGCCCACCCTGGCGAAGGTGCGCGCCCGGGCAATTAACCCAACTTCCAACTTCGCGCGCGCCAGGGTGGGAGCGCACCCAACAACCGGGCCTGGGAAGAGCCAATGCGAGAAACCCCACCAAACGCTCTGACAAAAAAAGAGGGGGCGCTCCAGTAACCCCGCTTCGGAGCGCACCCTGGGCAAACCCAGCCAAGGTGCCCACCCCGGCCAAGGTGCAGGCGAGGTGCGCACCCGGGGCAAACCGGGCTCCGACAACGTGCACGCCGCACCTTGGAGCACACTTCGTAGCGCTCCCGGGTGCGCACCTCAGAGCACACCAAGGTGGGCAGCGAGGTGCGCACCTTTGATGCGCTGCCTTCACTAATTTCCAGAAAAGGCAAAAAAAAAAGGAGATTTTAAAATTTCCGTTTTGAAAGATAGTGAAAAAAACGGAACGCGCGTGCCATCTTGAGCCCGCCCTGGTGCGCAGCCCAGGTAAGGTGCCCACCCTGGCAAAGGTGCGCACCCGGGCAATTAACCCTACTTCCGACTTCGTGCGCGCCAGGGTGGCAACCGGGCCTCGGAAGAGCCAATGCGAGAAACCCCACCAAACGCTCCGACAAAAAAAGAGGCGGCGCTCCAATAACCCCGCTTCGGAGCGCAGCCGGGGCAAACCCAGCCAAGGTGCCCACCCCGACGAAGGTGCACGCGAGGTGCGCACCCGGGGCAAACCGGGCTCCGACAACGTGCACGCAGCACCTTGGAGCACACTTCGAAGCACTCCCGGGTGCCCACCGGCGTTGCGCACCGTGGTGGGCAGCGAGGTGCGCACCTTTGATGCGCTGCCTTCACTAATTTCCAGAAAAAGGCAAAAAAAAATGAGATTTTAAAATTTCCGTTTTGAAAGATAGTGAAAAAAAAGGAACGCGGGTGCCATCTTGAGCCCGCCCTGGTGCGCAGCCCAGGCAAGGCATGCGCACCAAGGTGCCCACCCGAGGTGCACACCCGGGGCAAACCGGGCTCCGACTTCGTGCAGGCCGCACCTTGGAGCACACTTCGGAGCGCTCCTTGGTGCGCACCATGGTGCCCACCAGGGCGCGCAACCCAGCCAAGGTCTGCACACCAAGGTGCCCACCCCGGCGAAGGTGCACGCGAGGTGCGCACCCGGGGCAAACCGGGCTCCGACTTCGTGCACGCCATGGTGCCCACCGCGGCGAAGGTGCACGCGAGGTGCGCACCCGGGGCAAACCGGGCTCCGACTTCGTGCACGCCGCACCTTGGAGCACACTTCGGAGCGCTCCTTGGTGCGCACCATGGTGCCCACCAGGGCGCGCAACCCAGCCAAGGTGTGCGCACCAAGGTGCACGCGAGGTGCGCACCCGGGGCAAACCGGGGTCCGACTTCGTGCACGCCGCACCTTGGAGCACACATCGGAGCGCTCCCAGGTTCGCACCAGCGTTGCGCACCTTTGATGCGCTGCCTTCACTAATTTCCAGAAAAGGCAAAAAAAAACGAGATTTTAAAATTTCCGTTCTGAAAGATAGTGAAAAAAACGGAACGCGGGTGCCATCTTGAGCCCTTCCTGGTGCGCAGCCCAGGCAAGTTGTGCGCACCAAGGTGCCCACCCTGGCGGAGGTGCGCGCCCGGGGCAATCCGGGCTCCGACTTCGTGCACTGCATGGTGCCCACCAAGGCGCGCAACCCAGCCAAGGTGCCCACCGCAGCGAAGGTGCACGCGAGGTGCGCACCCGAGGTGCACACCCGGGGCAAACCGGGCTCCGACTTCGTGCACGCCGCACCTTGGAGCACACTTCAGAGCGCTCCTTGGTGCGCACCAGGGCGCGCAACCCAACCAAGGTCTGCACACCAAGGTGCTCACCCCGGCGAAGGTGCACGCGAGGTGCGCACCCGGGGCAAACCGGGCTCGGACTTCGTGCACGCCGCACCTTGGAGCACACATCGGAGCGCTCCCGGGTTCGCACCAG
>NW_026728939.1:245000-260000 GCF_030272615.1 Cryptomeria japonica
AAAGAGAATGTTCCAAGGCGGCAGAGGAGGTTACCAGCCGAAGGATGCAGTAGCAATAACAGGTATAGTTCCGCGGCGGCCGAGAAGACTCACTGCATAGGAATCGGGATGCGAGGCGAGGGATGCGGCGGGAAGGCCCCGACGGCTAAACGGAAGAGGCTGCAGGGCCGCCTCGGAATGGTCCAAGCATCGGATGCGATTGGGACGACTACCAGTGCCAACCCCTTATCCCGCGATGCGTCCGATACACAGATAGTTCCAAGGCGGCCGAGGAGCCTCACCGCATATCAATCGGGGTGCGAGGCGAGGGATGGGGCGGGAAGGCCCCAACGGCTAGACGGAAGAGGCTTCAGGGCCACCTCGGAATGGTCCAAGCATCGGACGCGCTTGGGGCGACTGCCAGTGCCAACCCCTTATCCCGCGATGCGTCCGATACACAGATGGTTCCAAGGCGGCCGAGGAGCCTCACCGCATAGCAATCGGGGGTGCGAGGCGAGGGATGGGGCGGGAAGGCCCCAACGGCTAGACGGAAGAGGCTTCAGGGCCGCCTAGGAATGGTCCAAGCATCGGACACGCTTGGGGCGACTACCAGTGACAGCCCCCTATCCCGCGATGCGTCCGATACGAAGATGGTTCCAAGGCGGCCGAGGAGCCTCACCGCATAGCAATCGGGGTGCGAGGTGGGGGATGCGGCGAGATGGCCCCAACGGCTAGACGGAAGAGGCCACAGGGCCGCGTCGGAATAGTCCAAGCATCGGACGCGCTTGGGGCGACTACCAGTGACAACCCCTTATCCCGCGATGCGTCCGATACGAAGATAGTTCCAAGGCGGCCGAGGAGCCTCACCGCATAGCAATCGGGGTGCGAGGTGGGGGATGCGGCGAGATGGCCCCAACGGCTAGACGGAAGAGGCTGCAGGGCCGCCTCGGAATAGTCCAAGCATCGGACGCGCTTGGGGCCACTACCAGTGACAACCCCTTATCCCGCGATGCGTCCGATACGAAGATAGTTCCAAGGCGGCCGAAGAGCCTCACCGCATAGCAATCGGGGTGCGAGGTGGGGGATGCGGCGAGATGGCCCCAACGGCTAGACGGAAGAGGCCACAGGGCCGCCTCGGAATAGTCCAAGCATCGGACGCGCTTGGGGCGACTACCAGTGACAACCCCTTATCCCGCGATGCGTCCGATACGAAGATAGTTCCCAGGCGGCCGAGGAGCCTCACCGCATAGCAATCGGGGTGCGAGGCGAGGGATGCGGCGAGATGGCCCCAAAGGCTAGACGGAAGAGGCTGCAGGGCTGCCTCGGAATAGTCCAAGCATCGGACGCGCTTGGGGCGACTACCACTGCCAACCCCTTATCCCGCGATGCGTCCGATACACAGATAGTTCCGAGGCGGCCGAGGAGGTGGGGGATGCAGCGAGATGGCCCCAACGGCTAGACGGAAGAGGCTGCAGGGCCGCCTCGGAATAGTCCAAGCATCGGACGCGCTTGGGGCGACTACCAGTGACAACCCCTTATCCCGCGATGCGTCCGATACACAGATAGTTCCGAGGCGGCCAAGGAGCCTCACCGCATAGCAATCGTGGTGCGAGGTGGGGGATGCGGCGAGATGGCCCCAACGGCTAGACGGAAGAGGCTGCAGGGCCGCCTCGGAATGGTCCAAGCATCGGATGCGCTTGGGGCGACTACCACTGCCAACCCCTTATCCCGCGATGCGTCCGATACACAGATAGTTCCAAGGCGGCCGAGGAGCCTCACAGCATAGCAATCAGGGTGCGAGGCGAGGGATGCGGCGAGAAAGCCCCAACGGCTAGAGGGAAGAGGCTTCAGGTCCGCCTCGGAATGGTCCAAGCATCGGACGCGCTTGGGGCGACTACCAGTGACAACCCCTTATCCCGCGACGCGTCCGATACACAGATAGTTCCAAGGCGGCCGAGGAGCCTCACCGCATAGCAATCGGGGTGCGAGGCGAGGGATGCGGCGAGAAGGACCCAACGGCTACACGGAAGAGGCTTCGGGGCCGCCTCGGAATGGTCCAAGCATCGGACGCGCTTGGGGCGACTACCAGTGACAACCCCTTATCCCGCGACGCGTCCGATACACAGATAGTTCCGAGGCGGCCGAGGAGCCTCACCGCATAGCAATCGGGGTGCGAGGCGAGGGATGCGGCGAGAAGGACCCAACGGCTACACGGAAGAGGCTTCGGGGCCGCCTCGGAATGGTCCAAGCATCGGACGCGCTTGGGGCGACTACCAGTGACAACCCCTTATCCCGCGACGCGTCCGATACACAGATAGTTCCAAGGCGGCCGAGGAGCCTCACCGCATAGCAATCGGGGTGCGAGGCGAGGGATGCGGCGAGAAGGACCCAACGGCTAGACGGAAGAGGCTTCGGGTCCGCCTCGGAATGGTCCAAGCATCGGACGCGCTTGGGGCGACTACCAGTGACAACCCCTTATCCCGCGACGCGTCCGATACACAGATAGTTCCAAGGCGGCCGAGGAGCCTCACCGCATAGCAATCGGGGTGCGAGGCGAGGGATGCGGCGAGAAGGACCCAACGGCTAGACGGAAGAGGCTTCGGGTCCGCCTCGGAATGGTCCAAGCATCGGACGCGCTTGGGGCGACTACCAGTGACAACCCCTTATCCCGCGACGCGTCCGATACACAGATAGTTCCAAGGCGGCCGAGGAGCCTCACCGCATAGCAATCGGGGTGCGAGGCGAGGGATGCGGCGAGAAGGACCCAATGGCTAGACGGAAGAGGCTTCGGGTCCGCCTCGGAATGGTCCAAGCATCGGACGCGCTTGGGGCGACTACCAGTGACAACCCCTTATCCCGCGACGCGTCCGATACACAGATAGTTCCGAGGCGGCCGAGGAGCCTCACCGCATAGCAATCGGGGTGCGAGGCGAAGGATGCGGCGAGAAGGACCCAACGGCTAGACGGAAGAGGCTTCGGGTCCGCCTCGGAATGGTCCAAGCATCGGACGCGCTTGGGGCGACTACCAGTGACAACCCCTTATCCCGCGACGCGTCCGATACACAGATAGTTCCAAGGCGGCCGAGGAGCCTCACCGCATAGCAATCGGGGTGCGAGGCGAGGGATGCGGCGAGAAGGACCCAACGGCTAGACGGAAGAGGCTTCAGGGCCGCCTCGGAATGGTCCAAGCATCGAACGCGCTTGGGGCGACTACCAGTGACAACCCCTTATCCCGCGACGCGTCCGATACACAGATAGTTCCGAGGCGGCCGAGGAGCCTCACCGCATAGCAATCGGGGTGCGAGGCGAGGGATGCGGCGAGAAGGACCCAACGGCTAGACGGAAGAGGCTTCAGGGCCGCCTCGGAATGGTCCAAGCATCGGACGCGCTTGGGGCGACTACCAGTGACAACCCCTTATCCCGCGACGCGTCCGATACACAGATAGTTCCGAGGCGGCCGAGGAGCCTCACCGCATAGCAATCGGGGTGCGAGGCGAGGGATGCGGCGAGAAGGACCCAACGGCTAGACGGAAGAGGCTTCAGGGCCGCCTCGGAATGGTCCAAGCATCGGACGCGCTTGGGGCGACTACCAATGACAACCCCTTATCCCGCGACGCGTCCGATACACAGATAGTTCCGAGGCGGCCGAGGAGCCTCACCGCATAGCAATCGGGGTGCGAGGCGAGGGATGCGGCGAGAAGGACCCAACGGCTAGACGGAAGAGGCTTCAGGGCCGCCTCGGAATGGTCCAAGCATCGGACGCGCTTGGGGCGACTACCAGTGACAACCCCTTATCCCGCGACGCGTCCGATACACAGATAGTTCCGAGGCGGCCGAGGAGCCTCACCGCATAGCAATCGGGGTGCAAGGCGAGGGATGCGGCGAGAAGGACCCAACGGCTAGACGGAAGAGGCTTCAGGGCCGCCTCGGAATGGTCCAAGCATCGGACGCGCTTGGGGCGACTACCAGTGACAACCCCTTATCCCGCGACGCGTCCGATACACAGATAGTTCCGAGGCGGCCGAGGAGCCTCACCGCATAGCAATCGGGGTGCGAGGCGAGGGATGCGGCGAGAAGGACCCAACGGCTAGACGGAAGAGGCTTCAGGGCCGCCTCGGAATGGTCCAAGCATCGGACGCGCTTGGGGCGACTACCGTTGCCAACCCCTTATCCCGCGATGCGTCTGATACACAGATAGTTCCGAGGCGGCCGAGGAGCCTCACCGCATAGCAATCGGGTTGCGAGGCAGATTATTGGGAAGGGAACCCCCTGGGATGCGGCTCAAGCAGTGCCCAAAGGGACTGGAATGCGGAATCACATCGAGAGACCCAAATGCTATACGAGGGCTCAAATCGAATTATCGATTTGGCCACGACATGGACGCATCGGAACGACTACCTTTGCCGAACCACTCGCAATTGCATCCATACCGAAACCAATAGACATTTCCGTTAGAGCCCTCGCATAGCATTCGGGAATCTCGCATGCCCCTCTAAATCGACCAATGCTGGCGCTCAATGAAAATCCGAGCGCTACCACCGTTCGAGCGCCAGCATTGGTCGAGTTAGAGGGGCACGGGGGAGAATGCTCCAGTCAACACCTCCCCTATATAAGTTATTTGTCCGATTCTCGCACAACCGTAGTCTGCCTCGTCGAATCAAACAACGGTCCCAGATTCCGACTTCCGTTCCGTAGAGACCCAAAAGCTAGATGGAGGCTCGCAAGAAAGAGAGTCGGCGCATAGCAATCGGGTTTCTCGAACGTTTAGGGACCGAGCTCACTTGCGGATAGGGCAAAATCCGCCAAGCAACCCAAAAGCTAGACGGGGGCTCGAATCGAATCGCCTAGGCGGCCACAACAACGACGTGTTGGATCGACTACCAGTGCCAAACCATTCAGCAAGACTAGTCTGTGTCGAGGCCGGATAGAGATTCTCAGAGAGCGCCCGCATAGCATTTAGGAGACCTGCCGCGTCCCTCACACTCGACAAATGGTGGTGCACGTTTATAAATCCGAGCGATCCCAACCCTTTCAAGCACCAACATCGGTCGAGATAGAGGGGCACGGAGGGGGCTGCGTGAGACAACACAGTCCCCTATATAAGTTATTTGTCCGATTCTCACACATCCGAAGAATGGTCATCAAATCGGACAACAGCCCAAACTTCCGACTTCCGTCCCAGAAAGCCCAAGAGCTATCTAAAACGTTCATGGCCGGAACTCGATCGCGGCTATACCAGTCCGCCAAGCAACCCAAAAGCTAGACTGGAGCTCTAGTCGAATCACCTCTGTGGCCATTGCAAGGACGTGTTGGAGCGACTACCATTGCCGAACCATTCCGCAGGTCGAGTCCATACCAAGGCCGCATAGAGATTCACGATGAGCTCCTGCATAGCAATCAGGAGACTTGCCGTGTCCATCACAATCGATAAATCCTGGTGCAAGATTTTTGCATCCGAGCGCTCCAACCAGTCGAGCACCAGCATCAATCGACATAAACGGGCACGGGGGGAGGATGCTCGAGAACACTACCTCCCCTATATAAGTTATTTGTCCGATTCTCAAGCAGCCGAAGTCTGGTCATCGAATCGGGTCAAAGACCACAACTTCCGACTTTACCCACAATGCAAGTCATCGAATCGAACATCGGCCCCCGAGTCGGACTCCATGCGTATGTCAGGTCATCGGACCCAAATTCCGCCTTCCTGCGCATGGCGGGCCATCAATATCAACTCGGTCATCGGACCCAAACTCCGCCTTTTTGCGTATGGCACGCCTTCAAATCGGTCATCGGACCCAAATTCCGCCTTCCTGTGCATGGCGGGCCATCAACATCAACTCGGTCATCGGACCCAAATTCCGCCTTTCTGCGCATGGCACGCCATCAACTCGGTCATCGGACCCAAATTCCGCCTTCCTGCGCATGGCAGGTCATCGGACACAAATTCAGACCTCGCCAATATGCCTACGTATCGAATCGGTCATCGGACCCAACTTCCGACTTCATCCATACTGTAGGGTCTTTGAGGTTGGCGCGGTGCGCTCAACCCAGGGAGTCGACCCATCGAAGCATACACCTCCCCTATATAAGCTATTTGTCCGATTCCCACACCTGTGTAGTTTGCACCTCTGACCAGGACATCGACCCCAACTTCCGAACTCGACTGCAACGACGGCACCAGCGCCTTGGTGCGCACCTTGCGACGCACAGTCCCAACATTCGCCTTCCTGCACATGGCAGGTCATCGGACCCAAATTCCGACCTCGCGAGTATGCCTACATATCGAATCGGTCATCGGACCCAACTTCCGACTTCATCCATACCGTAGGGTCTTTGAGGTTGGCGCGGTGCGCTCAACCCGGGGAGTCGACCCAACGAAGCATACACCTCCCCTATATAAGCTATTTGTCCGATTCCCACACCTGTGTAGTTTGCACCTCCGATCAAGACATCGACCCCAACTTCCGAACTCGCCTCCAACGACCGAACCAGCGCCTTGGTGCGCACCTTGCAACGCACAGTGCCAACATTCGCCTTCCTGCACGTGGCAGGTCATCGGACCCAAATTCCGACCTCGCGAGTATGCCTACATATCGAATCGGTCATCGGACCCAACTTCCGACTTCATCCATACCGTAGGGTCTTTGAGGTTGGCGCGGTGCGCTCAACCCGGGGAGTCGACCCAACGAAGCATACACCTCCCCTATATAAGCTATTTGTCCGATTCCCACACCTGTGTAGCTTGCACCTCCGATCAGGACATCGACCCCAACTTCCGAACTCGACTAAAAAGACCGCACCAGCGCCTTGGTGTGCACCTTGCAACGCACAGTGTCAACATTCGCCTTCCTGCACATGGCAGGTCATCGGACCCAAATTCCGACCTCATGAGCATACCTACTAATCGAATCGGTCATCGGACCCAACTTCCGACTTCATCCATACCGTAGGGTCTTTGAGGTTGGCGCGGTGCGCTCAACCTGGGGAGTCGACCCATCGAAGCATACACCTCCCCTATATAAGCTATTTGTCCGATTCCGACACCTGTGTAGTTTGCACCTCCGCTCAGGACATCGACCCCAACTTCCGAACTCGCCTGCAACGACCGAACCAGCGCCTTGGTGCGCACCAAAAGTGCGCACTTTTGGAGGGCACTTTTGTGCGCTCCAAAGGTGCGCACTTTTGGAGGGCACTTTTCTGCGCTCCAAAGGTGCGCACTTTTGGAGGGCACTTTTTGGAGGGCACTTTTCTGCGCTCCAAAGGTGCGCACTTTTGGAGGGCACTTTTTGGAGGGCACTTTTCTGCGCTCCAAAGGTGCGCACTTTTGGAGGGCACTTTTTGGAGGGCACTTTTCTGCGCTCCAAAGGTGCGCACTTTTGGAGGGCACTTTTTGGAGGGCACTTTTCTGCGCTCCAAAGGTGCGCACTTTTGGAGGGCACTTTTTGGAGGGCACTTTTCTGCGCTCCAAAGGTGCGCACTTTTGGAGGGCACTTTTTGGAGGGCACTTTTCTGCGCTCCAAAGGTGCGCACTTTTGGAGGGCACTTTTTGGAGGGCACTTTTCTGCGCTCCAAAGGTGCGCACTTTTGGAGGGCACTTTTTGGAGGGCACTTTTCTGCGCTCCAAAGGTGCGCACTTTTGGAGGGCACTTTTTGGAGGGCACTTTTCTGCGCTCCAAAGGTGCGCACTTTTGGAGGGCACTTTTGTGCACTCCAAAGGTGCGCACTTTTGGAGGGCACTTTTCCTGTGCTCCAAAGGTGCACACCTAGGTGAGCACCTTCGACCACACCTTGTAGCACACCAAACTCTGACTTTCGACTTCATCCGCAATGCAGGGTCTTTGAGGTTGGCGCAATGCGCACAACCAGGGGAGTCGACCCATCAAACCCAACACCTCCCCTATATAAGCTATTTGTCTGATTCTCATACATGCGTAGCCTGCAGGAGCAATTAGGACATCGACCCCAACTTTCGGCTTCTAAACGAAAACAAGGTCTTTGAGGTTGGTGTAATGCGAACAACTAGGGGAGTCAACCCATCAAACCCAACACCTCCCCTATATAAGCTATTTGTCTGATTCTCATACATGTGTAGTCTACAGGAGCAATTAGGACATCGACCCCAACTTTTGACTTCTTAACGAAAACAAGGTCTTTGAGGTTGACGTAATGCGCACAACCAGGGGAGTCGACCCATCAAACCCAACACCTCCCCTATATAAGCTATTTGTCCGATTCTCATACATGTGTAGCCTGCAGGAGCCATTAGGACATTGACCCCAACTTTTGACTTCTTAACGAAAACAAGGTCTTTGAGGTTGGCGTAATGCGCACAACCAAGGGAGTTGACCCATCAAACCCAACACCTCCCCTATATAAGCTATTTGTCTGATTCTCATACATGTGTAGCCTGCAACAACGATTAGGACATCCACCCCAACTTCTGAATTCGTCTGCGTTGACCGCACCAAAGGTGCACGCCTTGGTGCTCACCAAAATCCGACTTCCGACTTCTTCTGCTATGCGGGGTCTTTGAGGTTGGCGCAGTGCGCACAACCAGGGGAGTCAACCCACCGAATGCAACACCTCCCCTATATAAGCTATTTGTCTGATTCTCATACATGCGTAGACTGCAGCAATGATTAGGACATCCACCCCAACTTTTGACTTCTTAAACAAGACAGGGTCTTTGAAGTTGGTGCAGTGCACACAACCAGGGGAGTCGACCCATCAAACGCAACACCTCCCCTATATAAAGCTATTTGTCCGATTCTCATACGTGTAGTCTGCAGCAGCGATTAGGACATCGACCCCAACTTCCGAATTCGTTTGCATTGACCGCACCAAAGGTGCACGCCTTGGTGTGCACCCTGGAGTGCACTTTGGTGCTCACCTCGGTGCACACTTTGGTGTGCACCTCGGTGTGCACCAAAGGTGCGCACCTTGGAGCGCACCAAAGGTGTACACTTTGGAGCGCACCACATAGGGTCTTTGAGAGGTTGGCGCAGTGCGCACACCAAGGTGGGTGTTGAGGTGCGTGCCGAGGTGGGTGGGTGCTAGGGTGCGCTCCATGGTGGGTGCCAGGGTGGGTGCGTGCTAGGGTGGATTCCAAAGAGGGTCATAGGGTGGGTGCCAAGGTGGGTTGGTGATATAGTGGGTTCAAAGGTGGGTACTAGGGTGGGTTCCAAGGTGGGTCACAAGTTGGGTGCCAGGATGCGTGGGTGTTAGGTTGGGTGCCAAGGTGGGCTCCTGCGTGGGTGGGTGCTAGGGTGGGTTTCAAGGTGGACGCGAGGGCGGGTGCCAAGGTGGGTAACAAGTTGGGTGTTAGGATGGGTGAGTGCTAGAGTGGGTGCCAAGGTGGGTGGGTGCTAAGGTGGATGCCAAGGTGGTTCACAGGGTGGGTGGGTTCTAGGGTGAGTTCCAAGGTGGGTCACAGGTTCAGTGCTAGGGTGGGTGTCAAGGCGGGTGTCGAGGTGCCTGGGTGCTAGGGTGTGGATGCCAATGTGGGTCATAGGGTGGGTACTAGGGTGGGCTGCAATGTGGGTGCCAAGGTGGGTAACATGCTCGGTGGGTTCTAAATTGGGTGCCAGGGTGGGTGTGCACCCACCTTGCCCGAGGTGGGTGCCAAGGTGCCAGTGTGGGTGGGTGCTAAGGTGGATGCCAAGGTGGGTGAGAAGGTGGGTGATAGGTTGAGTGGTAGGATGGGTGGGTGCCAAGATGGGTCACAGGGTGGGTGCAAGGGTGGGTAGGTGCTAGGGTTGGTGTCAGGGTGGGTGGGTGCTAGGTTGGGTTCCAAGGTGGGTGCGAGGGTGAGTGTCAAGGTGGGTCACAGGTTAGGTGCTAGGATGGGTGAGTGCTAGGGTGCAAAGGTGCCAGGGTGGGTGCTAGGATGGGTCGATGCTAGGGTGAGTGGCAAGGTGGGTCCACAAGTGTCAAGGTGGGTGCCGAGGTGGGTGCCAAGTCGGCGACTGCTATGGTGGATGCCAAGGTGGGTCACGGGGTGGGTGCCAAGTTGCTAGGTTGGGTTCCAAGGTGGGTGCCAACGTGGGTGCTAGGGTGCGTGGGTTAAAGGGTGTGTCACAACGTGGGTGCCAGGATGGGTGCGCACCCACACTGGCCAAGACGGGTGCGGGTGCAAGGTTGGGTTCCAAGCCCGGTCACAGGCTGGGTGCTAGGATGGGTGGGTGCCAAGGTGGGCACCAGGGTGGGTGCACCCACCCTGGCCAAGGTGGGTCACGGGGTGGGTCCTAGGGTGGGTAACGGGGTGGGTACTAAGGTGCGTGCCAAGGTGGGTCATAGGGTGGGTGCCAAGGTGGGCACCAGGGTGGGTGTGCACCAACCCTAGCCAGGGTAGGTCACGGGGTGGTTGTCGGGGTGGGCGTCAAGGAGCCAAGGTGGGTGGCAAGTAGCCAAGTTGCGTGCCAAGGTGGGTGTCGGGGTGGGTGCCAAGGATCCAAGGTGGGTGCCAAGGAACCAAGGTGGGTGTCTGGGTGGGTGCCGAGGTGGGAGCCAGGGTGGGTCCCAAGGTGAGTGCAAAGGTGGGTGCCAGGGTCAAGGTGAGTGCCAATGTGGGTTCCAAGGTGCCAGGGTCAGGGTGAGTGCCAATGTGGGTTCAAAGGTGCTAAGTTGGGTGCGAGGTTGGGTGCGAGGGTGGGTGGGTGCCAAGGTGTGCTAGGTGGAAGCCCGGGTGGGTCGGCATCCCATGGGTGTCGAGTTGGGTGCCTGATGGGTGCTTCTTGTCAAGTTTTAGTCGTCGGGACTCATTTCGAGCCTTAGAGGTCGTTTCTTGTCCGGTTGCCCTGTCTTCGACCTGGGAACCCAATTTTGGTCCTCGGGTCCCATTTTTTTTTGTCTCGCATCCCACTTTTGGCCTGTGGCCTTTTCGGGGTCGATTCTCGTTTTGGGCATCAGAGCATGTTTCTTCTCCTAAAACCCAATATTTGTTTATTAAGTCTCGGAACACATTTTTGTTCTCGTGGACCCATCATGGGTCTTGGAACGCATTTGTGGTCCTTGGGTCCCATTTTGCATCCCGAAACTTGTGTTTTGGTGCTTGATCCCTATTTTGGGTGCCCACCTTGCACCAAGTGCGCACCCGGGGCAAACCGAGCGCCTTGGTGCACCGGGGCAAGATCGAGCGTGCACCCGAGGCGCCCCGAACATGCACCAAGGTGCACTCGGCCCACATGTGAGCGCAGGTCGTTGCGCCCGAGGTGGTGTGTGGGCACCGCGTTGCAGACGGGACACTGCACGCACACGACGCCCCCTCCAGGTGCACGCACGTAGGCCGGGCCGGGTGCACACCCGACGCCCTAGCAAGGTGCGCGCACCCGGGCAGGGCTCACACTTGGCGAACGGGGCGCACTTCGCGAGGGAGGGTGTGCACCTCGACGGGGGTGGGTGGCCGGGGTGGATTCGCACGTGGGTCGCGGTTTGCTAAGTACACACTGCGACAAGCTCATAACGGGTGCGATCATACCAGCGTTAGTGCACCGGATCCCATCAGAACTCCGCAGTTAAGCGCGCTTGGGCCGGAGTAGTACTGGGATGGGTGACCTCCCGGGAAGTCCCGGTGTTGCACCCTTTTTTAGTTTTTCGCCGGGCGTCGCAATGCTATTTGAATAAACCTTTTGCCCGTTTGCGTTCTCGTCGGGGCCGGGCCGGGCCGGGGTGCGCTGCCCGCACTACCGCGCGCGCGGGGGCGACACCGAGCGCGCACCCGAGGCGCCCCGAGCACACAGGCCACGGTGCAACCCGGGCGTTGTGCGCGCACCCCGGTGCGCCCGAGGTGCTGCGCGCGCACCCAGGTGAAATCGGTGTGCACCTCGGCCAGTGCGCGCTCGATCGAGTCGCGCACGTTGGCCAAGGTGCACGGTGATGTTTCTTACTCTAAGGTTCCGCACCAGACGCCCGGGACAGGTGAGCGAAGCTGGGCGGGGCCGGGTGCGCGGCCGGGGCAGGTGCACGCAGCTGGAGAGAGCTTTGGAGCACACTTCGGAGCGCACCAATGATGCGCTCCATTCAAAAGTTTCCTGAAAAGGCAAAAAAAGTTGAGATTATAGAATTTCCCACTTGAGAGATTGTAAAAAAAAAAAATTTAAAATGAAGGAAACGCGGGTGCCAAGGTGTGCGCAGCCCAGCCAAGGTGTGCGCACCAAGGCGCCCACCCTGGCGAAGGTGCACGCAAGGTGCGCACCCGAGGCAAACCGGACAATTAACCCAACTTTCGACTTCGCGCGCACCTTGGAGCGCACTTCGGAGCGCTCCTTGGTGCGCACCAATCTTGGGCACCTCGGAGTGCACCATGGCGCCCACCAAGGTGCGCACCCGGGGCAAACCGAGCTCCGACTTCGTGCGCACCTTGGAGCGCACGAAAGGTGCGCACCATGGCGCCCACCAAGGTGCGCAGCCCAGCCAAGGCGTGCGCATCAAGGTGCGCACCCTGGCGAAGGTGCGCACCCGGGGCAAACCGAGCTCCGACTTCGTGCGCACCTTGGAGCGCACAAAAGGTGCGCAACCCAGCCAAGGTGTGCGCACCCCGGTCAAACCGAGCTCCGAATCGTGCGCACCAGAGGTGCACGCCATCGTGCGCACCTTGGAGCACACTTCGGAGCCCTCCTTGGTGCGCGCCGATGTTGCGCACCTCGGAGCGCACCCGGGGAAAACAATGCAATTAACCCGACTTTCGACTTCGTGGGCACCTCGGAGCGCTCTCGGGTTCGCACCTCGGAGCACACCGAGGTGCGCACCTTTGATGCGCTGCCTTCACCAATTTCCAGAAAAGGCAAGAAAACATTGAGAAGGTGTGCGCACCGAGGTGCCCACCCTGGCGAAGGTGCACGCGAGGTGCGCACCCGGGGCAAACCGGGCTCCGACTTCGTGCACGCCGCACCTTGGAGCACACTTCGGAGCGCTCCTTGGTGCGCACCAGGGCGCGCAACCCAGCCGAGGTGCCCACCCCGGCGAAGGTGCACGCGAGGTGCGCACCCGGGGCAAACCGGGCTCCGACTTCGTGCACGCCATGGTGCCCACCGCGGCGAAGGTGCACGCGAGGTGCGCACCCGGGGCAAACCGGGCTCCGACTTCGTGCACGCCGCACCTTGGAGCACACTTCGGAGCGCTCCTTGGTGCGCACCATGGTGCCCACCAGGGCGCGCAACCCCGCCGAAGGTGCACGCGAGGTGCGCACCCGGGGCAAACCGGGCTCCGACTTCGTGCACGCCGCACCTTGGAGCACACTTCGGAGCGCTCCTTGGTGCGCACCATGGTGCCCACCAGGGCGCGCAACCCCGCCGAAGGTGCACGCGAGGTGCGCACCCGGGGCAAACCGGGCTCCGACTTCGTGCACGCCATGGTGCGCACCGCGGCGAAGGTGCGCACCCGGGGCAAACCGGGCTCCGACTTCGTGCACGCCGCACCTTGGAGCACACTTCGGAGCGCTCCTTGGTGCGCACCAGGGCGCGCAACCCAGCCGAGGTGCCCACCCCGGCGAAGGTGCACGCGAGGTGCGTACCCGGGGCAAACCGGGCTCCGACTTCGTGCACGCCGCACCTTGGAGCACACTTCGGAGCGCTCCTTGGTGCGCACCATGGTGCCCACCAGGCCGCGCAACCCAGCCAAGGTGTGCGCACCAAGGTGCACGCGAGGTGCGCACCCGGGGCAAACCGGGGTCCGACTTCGTGCACGCCGCACCTTGGAGCACACATCGGGGCGCTCCCGGGTTCGCACCGGCGTTGCGCACCGTGGTGGGCACCTCGGAGCACACCAAGGTGGGCAGCGAGGTGCGCACCTTTGATGCGATGCCTTCACTAATTTCCATAAAAGGCAAAAAAAAAACGAGATTTTAAAATTTCCGTTTTGAAAGATAGTGAGAAAAAGGGAATGCTGGTGCCATCTTGAGCCCGCCCTGGTGCGCAGCCCAGCCAAGGTGTGCGCACCAAGGTGCCCACCCTGGCGAAGGTGCGCGCCCGGGCAATTAACCCAACTTCCAACTTCGCGCGCGCCAGGGTGGGAGCGCACCCAACAACCGGGCCTGGGAAGAGCCAATGCGAGAAACCCCACCAAACGCTCTGACAAAAAAAGAGGGGGCGCTCCAGTAACCCCGCTTCGGAGCGCACCCTGGGCAAACCCAGCCAAGGTGCCCACCCCGGCCAAGGTGCAGGCGAGGTGCGCACCCGGGGCAAACCGGGCTCCGACAACGTGCACGCCGCACCTTGGAGCACACTTCGTAGCGCTCCCGGGTGCGCACCTCAGAGCACACCAAGGTGGGCAGCGAGGTGCGCACCTTTGATGCGCTGCCTTCACTAATTTCCAGAAAAGGCAAAAAAAAAAGGAGATTTTAAAATTTCCGTTTTGAAAGATAGTGAAAAAAACGGAACGCGCGTGCCATCTTGAGCCCGCCCTGGTGCGCAGCCCAGGTAAGGTGCCCACCCTGGCAAAGGTGCGCACCCGGGCAATTAACCCTACTTCCGACTTCGTGCGCGCCAGGGTGGCAACCGGGCCTCGGAAGAGCCAATGCGAGAAACCCCACCAAACGCTCCGACAAAAAAAGAGGCGGCGCTCCAATAACCCCGCTTCGGAGCGCAGCCGGGGCAAACCCAGCCAAGGTGCCCACCCCGACGAAGGTGCACGCGAGGTGCGCACCCGGGGCAAACCGGGCTCCGACAACGTGCACGCAGCACCTTGGAGCACACTTCGAAGCACTCCCGGGTGCCCACCGGCGTTGCGCACCGTGGTGGGCAGCGAGGTGCGCACCTTTGATGCGCTGCCTTCACTAATTTCCAGAAAAAGGCAAACAAAAATGAGATTTTAAAATTTCCGTTTTGAAAGATAGTGAAAAAAAAGGAACGCGGGTGCCATCTTGAGCCCGCCCTGGTGCGCAGCCCAGGCAAGGCATGCGCACCAAGGTGCCCACCCGAGGTGCACACGCGGGGCAAACCGGGCTCCGACTTCGTGCAGGCCGCACCTTGGAGCACACTTCGGAGCGCTCCTTGGTGCGCACCATGGTGCCCACCAGGGCGCGCA
>NW_026728939.1:270000-302500 GCF_030272615.1 Cryptomeria japonica
AGATATATATCCAATTGCAACGAAGGAACGTGCCAAAGATCGAGAACAATGGCAGAAATGCTAGTAACGTGCACTTCGGGACCAACGCATCACCGGAAGACAACCGCCAAACATCGAAAGAGTCGCGATGCTCCGCAACCTACGTGCAAAGCGGTCGCACACCGGGTAAGGGAGTGAGAGCCCCAAACATAGCTGGGCGAGGCGCTCACTCCGCTCTTTAATATCTCGTTAATACCGCCAAGGAAATGGCACAAGCACACACACACAAGCATCCTCGGAAGAGGACAGTTCGAGTGACAGGTCAAATCCAAGAGTTCCGAAGACTACCTCCAGGAACAATCGGGAACAAGACCGATTACAAGTCGTCGAGTCTGTTACTGGGCGAACACGAGATGCGCACAGGAAATCGATCAGCCCTCACAATGGCCCAAGGCCAGAGATCGGACTGCTACGATTTACCCCAACAATCATCGTGCCACTCTTCGCAGAGAGGTGATAGACGCCAACGAGCCCGCGCATAGCAATCGAGGTGTAAAAAGGGCGTTGAAGGCAGGAAGCCTGGACGAAAGAGGCTACGAGGTCACCTCGAAGCGGTCTAAGAATCGGGCGCACTTGGGGCGACTACCAGTGCCAACCCCTTATCCCGCGGTGCGTCCGACACACAGAAATTTCCAAGGCGGCCAAGGAGCCTCCCCGCATAGCAATCGGGGTGTGAGGTTACGGATGCAGCATTGATAGCAATCGAGGTGTGAGGCGAAGGATGCAGAAGTGAGAGCCGAGGGATGTAGCAGAGATAGCAATCGGGGTGTGTGATGCAGAAGAGATAGCAATCGAGGTGTGCGGTGGGAAGGGCCCAGCAGCCAGAATGCATGAAGCGACGGATGAAGCAGTGATGACAACCGGGCTGTGAGGAGAGGAGGGATGCAGCCAAGAAAGCAATCAGGGCTCGAGGCAAGGGATGCATCAAGGATAGCAATCATGTTGTGAGGCGAGATTCCAAAGGCTAAACGTGAGAGGCTGCAGGGTCGACTCAGAGAGGTCTATGCATGTGAGAGGCTGAAAGCAAGGTCGACTCGGAGCGGTCTATGCATCGGGCGCGCTTGGGGCGACTACCAGTGCCAACCCCTTATCCCGCGACGCGTCCGACAAAGAGAACGTTCCAAGGCGGCAGAGGAGGTTACCAGCCGAAGGATGCAGTAGCAATAACAGGTATAGTTCCGCGGCGGCCGAGAAGACTCACTGCATAGGAATCGGGATGCGAGGCGAGGGATGCGGCGGGAAGGCCCCGACGGCTAAACGGAAGAGGCTGCAGGGCCGCCTCGGAATGGTCCAAGCATCGGATGCGATTGGGACGACTACCAGTGCCAACCCCTTATCCCGCGATGCGTCCGATACACAGATAGTTCCAAGGCGGCCGAGGAGCCTCACCGCATATCAATCGGGGTGCGAGGCGAGGGATGGGGCGGGAAGGCCCCAACGGCTAGACGGAAGAGGCTTCAGGGCCACCTCGGAATGGTCCAAGCATCGGACGCGCTTGGGGCGACTGCCAGTGCCAACCCCTTATCCCGCGATGCGTCCGATACACAGATGGTTCCAAGGCGGCCGAGGAGCCTCACCGCATAGCAATCGGGGGTGCGAGGCGAGGGATGGGGCGGGAAGGCCCCAACGGCTAGACGGAAGAGGCTTCAGGGCCGCCTAGGAATGGTCCAAGCATCGGACACGCTTGGGGCGACTACCAGTGACAGCCCCCTATCCCGCGATGCGTCCGATACGAAGATGGTTCCAAGGCGGCCGAGGAGCCTCACCGCATAGCAATCGGGGTGCGAGGTGGGGGATGCGGCGAGATGGCCCCAACGGCTAGACGGAAGAGGCCACAGGGCCGCGTCGGAATAGTCCAAGCATCGGACGCGCTTGGGGCGACTACCAGTGACAACCCCTTATCCCGCGATGCGTCCGATACGAAGATAGTTCCAAGGCGGCCGAGGAGCCTCACCGCATAGCAATCGGGGTGCGAGGTGGGGGATGCGGCGAGATGGCCCCAACGGCTAGACGGAAGAGGCTGCAGGGCCGCCTCGGAATAGTCCAAGCATCGGACGCGCTTGGGGCCACTACCAGTGACAACCCCTTATCCCGCGATGCGTCCGATACGAAGATAGTTCCAAGGCGGCCGAAGAGCCTCACCGCATAGCAATCGGGGTGCGAGGTGGGGGATGCGGCGAGATGGCCCCAACGGCTAGACGGAAGAGGCCACAGGGCCGCCTCGGAATAGTCCAAGCATCGGACGCGCTTGGGGCGACTACCAGTGACAACCCCTTATCCCGCGATGCGTCCGATACGAAGATAGTTCCCAGGCGGCCGAGGAGCCTCACCGCATAGCAATCGGGGTGCGAGGCGAGGGATGCGGCGAGATGGCCCCAAAGGCTAGACGGAAGAGGCTGCAGGGCTGCCTCGGAATAGTCCAAGCATCGGACGCGCTTGGGGCGACTACCACTGCCAACCCCTTATCCCGCGATGCGTCCGATACACAGATAGTTCCGAGGCGGCCGAGGAGGTGGGGGATGCAGCGAGATGGCCCCAACGGCTAGACGGAAGAGGCTGCAGGGCCGCCTCGGAATAGTCCAAGCATCGGACGCGCTTGGGGCGACTACCAGTGACAACCCCTTATCCCGCGATGCGTCCGATACACAGATAGTTCCGAGGCGGCCAAGGAGCCTCACCGCATAGCAATCGTGGTGCGAGGTGGGGGATGCGGCGAGATGGCCCCAACGGCTAGACGGAAGAGGCTGCAGGGCCGCCTCGGAATGGTCCAAGCATCGGATGCGCTTGGGGCGACTACCACTGCCAACCCCTTATCCCGCGATGCGTCCGATACACAGATAGTTCCAAGGCGGCCGAGGAGCCTCACAGCATAGCAATCAGGGTGCGAGGCGAGGGATGCGGCGAGAAAGCCCCAACGGCTAGAGGGAAGAGGCTTCAGGTCCGCCTCGGAATGGTCCAAGCATCGGACGCGCTTGGGGCGACTACCAGTGACAACCCCTTATCCCGCGACGCGTCCGATACACAGATAGTTCCAAGGCGGCCGAGGAGCCTCACCGCATAGCAATCGGGGTGCGAGGCGAGGGATGCGGCGAGAAGGACCCAACGGCTACACGGAAGAGGCTTCGGGGCCGCCTCGGAATGGTCCAAGCATCGGACGCGCTTGGGGCGACTACCAGTGACAACCCCTTATCCCGCGACGCGTCCGATACACAGATAGTTCCGAGGCGGCCGAGGAGCCTCACCGCATAGCAATCGGGGTGCGAGGCGAGGGATGCGGCGAGAAGGACCCAACGGCTACACGGAAGAGGCTTCGGGGCCGCCTCGGAATGGTCCAAGCATCGGACGCGCTTGGGGCGACTACCAGTGACAACCCCTTATCCCGCGACGCGTCCGATACACAGATAGTTCCAAGGCGGCCGAGGAGCCTCACCGCATAGCAATCGGGGTGCGAGGCGAGGGATGCGGCGAGAAGGACCCAACGGCTAGACGGAAGAGGCTTCGGGTCCGCCTCGGAATGGTCCAAGCATCGGACGCGCTTGGGGCGACTACCAGTGACAACCCCTTATCCCGCGACGCGTCCGATACACAGATAGTTCCAAGGCGGCCGAGGAGCCTCACCGCATAGCAATCGGGGTGCGAGGCGAGGGATGCGGCGAGAAGGACCCAACGGCTAGACGGAAGAGGCTTCGGGTCCGCCTCGGAATGGTCCAAGCATCGGACGCGCTTGGGGCGACTACCAGTGACAACCCCTTATCCCGCGACGCGTCCGATACACAGATAGTTCCAAGGCGGCCGAGGAGCCTCACCGCATAGCAATCGGGGTGCGAGGCGAGGGATGCGGCGAGAAGGACCCAACGGCTAGACGGAAGAGGCTTCGGGTCCGCCTCGGAATGGTCCAAGCATCGGACGCGCTTGGGGCGACTACCAGTGACAACCCCTTATCCCGCGACGCGTCCGATACACAGATAGTTCCGAGGCGGCCGAGGAGCCTCACCGCATAGCAATCGGGGTGCGAGGCGAAGGATGCGGCGAGAAGGACCCAACGGCTAGACGGAAGAGGCTTCGGGTCCGCCTCGGAATGGTCCAAGCATCGGACGCGCTTGGGGCGACTACCAGTGACAACCCCTTATCCCGCGACGCGTCCGATACACAGATAGTTCCAAGGCGGCCGAGGAGCCTCACCGCATAGCAATCGGGGTGCGAGGCGAGGGATGCGGCGAGAAGGACCCAACGGCTAGACGGAAGAGGCTTCAGGGCCGCCTCGGAATGGTCCAAGCATCGAACGCGCTTGGGGCGACTACCAGTGACAACCCCTTATCCCGCGACGCGTCCGATACACAGATAGTTCCGAGGCGGCCGAGGAGCCTCACCGCATAGCAATCGGGGTGCGAGGCGAGGGATGCGGCGAGAAGGACCCAACGGCTAGACGGAAGAGGCTTCAGGGCCGCCTCGGAATGGTCCAAGCATCGGACGCGCTTGGGGCGACTACCAGTGACAACCCCTTATCCCGCGACGCGTCCGATACACAGATAGTTCCGAGGCGGCCGAGGAGCCTCACCGCATAGCAATCGGGGTGCGAGGCGAGGGATGCGGCGAGAAGGACCCAACGGCTAGACGGAAGAGGCTTCAGGGCCGCCTCGGAATGGTCCAAGCATCGGACGCGCTTGGGGCGACTACCAATGACAACCCCTTATCCCGCGACGCGTCCGATACACAGATAGTTCCGAGGCGGCCGAGGAGCCTCACCGCATAGCAATCGGGGTGCGAGGCGAGGGATGCGGCGAGAAGGACCCAACGGCTAGACGGAAGAGGCTTCAGGGCCGCCTCGGAATGGTCCAAGCATCGGACGCGCTTGGGGCGACTACCAGTGACAACCCCTTATCCCGCGACGCGTCCGATACACAGATAGTTCCGAGGCGGCCGAGGAGCCTCACCGCATAGCAATCGGGGTGCAAGGCGAGGGATGCGGCGAGAAGGACCCAACGGCTAGACGGAAGAGGCTTCAGGGCCGCCTCGGAATGGTCCAAGCATCGGACGCGCTTGGGGCGACTACCAGTGACAACCCCTTATCCCGCGACGCGTCCGATACACAGATAGTTCCGAGGCGGCCGAGGAGCCTCACCGCATAGCAATCGGGGTGCGAGGCGAGGGATGCGGCGAGAAGGACCCAACGGCTAGACGGAAGAGGCTTCAGGGCCGCCTCGGAATGGTCCAAGCATCGGACGCGCTTGGGGCGACTACCGTTGCCAACCCCTTATCCCGCGATGCGTCTGATACACAGATAGTTCCGAGGCGGCCGAGGAGCCTCACCGCATAGCAATCGGGTTGCGAGGCAGATTATTGGGAAGGGAACCCCCTGGGATGCGGCTCAAGCAGTGCCCAAAGGGACTGGAATGCGGAATCACATCGAGAGACCCAAATGCTATACGAGGGCTCAAATCGAATTATCGATTTGGCCACGACATGGACGCATCGGAACGACTACCTTTGCCGAACCACTCGCAATTGCATCCATACCGAAACCAATAGACATTTCCGTTAGAGCCCTCGCATAGCATTCGGGAATCTCGCATGCCCCTCTAAATCGACCAATGCTGGCGCTCAATGAAAATCCGAGCGCTACCACCGTTCGAGCGCCAGCATTGGTCGAGTTAGAGGGGCACGGGGGAGAATGCTCCAGTCAACACCTCCCCTATATAAGTTATTTGTCCGATTCTCGCACAACCGTAGTCTGCCTCGTCGAATCAAACAACGGTCCCAGATTCCGACTTCCGTTCCGTAGAGACCCAAAAGCTAGATGGAGGCTCGCAAGAAAGAGAGTCGGCGCATAGCAATCGGGTTTCTCGAACGTTTAGGGACCGAGCTCACTTGCGGATAGGGCAAAATCCGCCAAGCAACCCAAAAGCTAGACGGGGGCTCGAATCGAATCGCCTAGGCGGCCACAACAACGACGTGTTGGATCGACTACCAGTGCCAAACCATTCAGCAAGACTAGTCTGTGTCGAGGCCGGATAGAGATTCTCAGAGAGCGCCCGCATAGCATTTAGGAGACCTGCCGCGTCCCTCACACTCGACAAATGGTGGTGCACGTTTATAAATCCGAGCGATCCCAACCCTTTCAAGCACCAACATCGGTCGAGATAGAGGGGCACGGAGGGGGCTGCGTGAGACAACACAGTCCCCTATATAAGTTATTTGTCCGATTCTCACACATCCGAAGAATGGTCATCAAATCGGACAACAGCCCAAACTTCCGACTTCCGTCCCAGAAAGCCCAAGAGCTATCTAAAACGTTCATGGCCGGAACTCGATCGCGGCTATACCAGTCCGCCAAGCAACCCAAAAGCTAGACTGGAGCTCTAGTCGAATCACCTCTGTGGCCATTGCAAGGACGTGTTGGAGCGACTACCATTGCCGAACCATTCCGCAGGTCGAGTCCATACCAAGGCCGCATAGAGATTCACGATGAGCTCCTGCATAGCAATCAGGAGACTTGCCGTGTCCATCACAATCGATAAATCCTGGTGCAAGATTTTTGCATCCGAGCGCTCCAACCAGTCGAGCACCAGCATCAATCGACATAAACGGGCACGGGGGGAGGATGCTCGAGAACACTACCTCCCCTATATAAGTTATTTGTCCGATTCTCAAGCAGCCGAAGTCTGGTCATCGAATCGGGTCAAAGACCACAACTTCCGACTTTACCCACAATGCAAGTCATCGAATCGAACATCGGCCCCCGAGTCGGACTCCATGCGTATGTCAGGTCATCGGACCCAAATTCCGCCTTCCTGCGCATGGCGGGCCATCAATATCAACTCGGTCATCGGACCCAAACTCCGCCTTTTTGCGTATGGCACGCCTTCAAATCGGTCATCGGACCCAAATTCCGCCTTCCTGTGCATGGCGGGCCATCAACATCAACTCGGTCATCGGACCCAAATTCCGCCTTTCTGCGCATGGCACGCCATCAACTCGGTCATCGGACCCAAATTCCGCCTTCCTGCGCATGGCAGGTCATCGGACACAAATTCAGACCTCGCCAATATGCCTACGTATCGAATCGGTCATCGGACCCAACTTCCGACTTCATCCATACTGTAGGGTCTTTGAGGTTGGCGCGGTGCGCTCAACCCAGGGAGTCGACCCATCGAAGCATACACCTCCCCTATATAAGCTATTTGTCCGATTCCCACACCTGTGTAGTTTGCACCTCTGACCAGGACATCGACCCCAACTTCCGAACTCGACTGCAACGACGGCACCAGCGCCTTGGTGCGCACCTTGCGACGCACAGTCCCAACATTCGCCTTCCTGCACATGGCAGGTCATCGGACCCAAATTCCGACCTCGCGAGTATGCCTACATATCGAATCGGTCATCGGACCCAACTTCCGACTTCATCCATACCGTAGGGTCTTTGAGGTTGGCGCGGTGCGCTCAACCCGGGGAGTCGACCCAACGAAGCATACACCTCCCCTATATAAGCTATTTGTCCGATTCCCACACCTGTGTAGTTTGCACCTCCGATCAAGACATCGACCCCAACTTCCGAACTCGCCTCCAACGACCGAACCAGCGCCTTGGTGCGCACCTTGCAACGCACAGTGCCAACATTCGCCTTCCTGCACGTGGCAGGTCATCGGACCCAAATTCCGACCTCGCGAGTATGCCTACATATCGAATCGGTCATCGGACCCAACTTCCGACTTCATCCATACCGTAGGGTCTTTGAGGTTGGCGCGGTGCGCTCAACCCGGGGAGTCGACCCAACGAAGCATACACCTCCCCTATATAAGCTATTTGTCCGATTCCCACACCTGTGTAGCTTGCACCTCCGATCAGGACATCGACCCCAACTTCCGAACTCGACTAAAAAGACCGCACCAGCGCCTTGGTGTGCACCTTGCAACGCACAGTGTCAACATTCGCCTTCCTGCACATGGCAGGTCATCGGACCCAAATTCCGACCTCATGAGCATACCTACTAATCGAATCGGTCATCGGACCCAACTTCCGACTTCATCCATACCGTAGGGTCTTTGAGGTTGGCGCGGTGCGCTCAACCTGGGGAGTCGACCCATCGAAGCATACACCTCCCCTATATAAGCTATTTGTCCGATTCCGACACCTGTGTAGTTTGCACCTCCGCTCAGGACATCGACCCCAACTTCCGAACTCGCCTGCAACGACCGAACCAGCGCCTTGGTGCGCACCAAAAGTGCGCACTTTTGGAGGGCACTTTTGTGCGCTCCAAAGGTGCGCACTTTTGGAGGGCACTTTTCTGCGCTCCAAAGGTGCGCACTTTTGGAGGGCACTTTTTGGAGGGCACTTTTCTGCGCTCCAAAGGTGCGCACTTTTGGAGGGCACTTTTTGGAGGGCACTTTTCTGCGCTCCAAAGGTGCGCACTTTTGGAGGGCACTTTTTGGAGGGCACTTTTCTGCGCTCCAAAGGTGCGCACTTTTGGAGGGCACTTTTTGGAGGGCACTTTTCTGCGCTCCAAAGGTGCGCACTTTTGGAGGGCACTTTTTGGAGGGCACTTTTCTGCGCTCCAAAGGTGCGCACTTTTGGAGGGCACTTTTTGGAGGGCACTTTTCTGCGCTCCAAAGGTGCGCACTTTTGGAGGGCACTTTTTGGAGGGCACTTTTCTGCGCTCCAAAGGTGCGCACTTTTGGAGGGCACTTTTTGGAGGGCACTTTTCTGCGCTCCAAAGGTGCGCACTTTTGGAGGGCACTTTTTGGAGGGCACTTTTCTGCGCTCCAAAGGTGCGCACTTTTGGAGGGCACTTTTTGGAGGGCACTTTTCTGCGCTCCAAAGGTGCGCACTTTTGGAGGGCACTTTTGTGCACTCCAAAGGTGCGCACTTTTGGAGGGCACTTTTCCTGTGCTCCAAAGGTGCACACCTAGGTGAGCACCTTCGACCACACCTTGTAGCACACCAAACTCTGACTTTCGACTTCATCCGCAATGCAGGGTCTTTGAGGTTGGCGCAATGCGCACAACCAGGGGAGTCGACCCATCAAACCCAACACCTCCCCTATATAAGCTATTTGTCTGATTCTCATACATGCGTAGCCTGCAGGAGCAATTAGGACATCGACCCCAACTTTCGGCTTCTAAACGAAAACAAGGTCTTTGAGGTTGGTGTAATGCGAACAACTAGGGGAGTCAACCCATCAAACCCAACACCTCCCCTATATAAGCTATTTGTCTGATTCTCATACATGTGTAGTCTACAGGAGCAATTAGGACATCGACCCCAACTTTTGACTTCTTAACGAAAACAAGGTCTTTGAGGTTGACGTAATGCGCACAACCAGGGGAGTCGACCCATCAAACCCAACACCTCCCCTATATAAGCTATTTGTCCGATTCTCATACATGTGTAGCCTGCAGGAGCCATTAGGACATTGACCCCAACTTTTGACTTCTTAACGAAAACAAGGTCTTTGAGGTTGGCGTAATGCGCACAACCAAGGGAGTTGACCCATCAAACCCAACACCTCCCCTATATAAGCTATTTGTCTGATTCTCATACATGTGTAGCCTGCAACAACGATTAGGACATCCACCCCAACTTCTGAATTCGTCTGCGTTGACCGCACCAAAGGTGCACGCCTTGGTGCTCACCAAAATCCGACTTCCGACTTCTTCTGCTATGCGGGGTCTTTGAGGTTGGCGCAGTGCGCACAACCAGGGGAGTCAACCCACCGAATGCAACACCTCCCCTATATAAGCTATTTGTCTGATTCTCATACATGCGTAGACTGCAGCAATGATTAGGACATCCACCCCAACTTTTGACTTCTTAAACAAGACAGGGTCTTTGAAGTTGGTGCAGTGCACACAACCAGGGGAGTCGACCCATCAAACGCAACACCTCCCCTATATAAAGCTATTTGTCCGATTCTCATACGTGTAGTCTGCAGCAGCGATTAGGACATCGACCCCAACTTCCGAATTCGTTTGCATTGACCGCACCAAAGGTGCACGCCTTGGTGTGCACCCTGGAGTGCACTTTGGTGCTCACCTCGGTGCACACTTTGGTGTGCACCTCGGTGTGCACCAAAGGTGCGCACCTTGGAGCGCACCAAAGGTGTACACTTTGGAGCGCACCACATAGGGTCTTTGAGAGGTTGGCGCAGTGCGCACACCAAGGTGGGTGTTGAGGTGCGTGCCGAGGTGGGTGGGTGCTAGGGTGCGCTCCATGGTGGGTGCCAGGGTGGGTGCGTGCTAGGGTGGATTCCAAAGAGGGTCATAGGGTGGGTGCCAAGGTGGGTTGGTGATATAGTGGGTTCAAAGGTGGGTACTAGGGTGGGTTCCAAGGTGGGTCACAAGTTGGGTGCCAGGATGCGTGGGTGTTAGGTTGGGTGCCAAGGTGGGCTCCTGCGTGGGTGGGTGCTAGGGTGGGTTTCAAGGTGGACGCGAGGGCGGGTGCCAAGGTGGGTAACAAGTTGGGTGTTAGGATGGGTGAGTGCTAGAGTGGGTGCCAAGGTGGGTGGGTGCTAAGGTGGATGCCAAGGTGGTTCACAGGGTGGGTGGGTTCTAGGGTGAGTTCCAAGGTGGGTCACAGGTTCAGTGCTAGGGTGGGTGTCAAGGCGGGTGTCGAGGTGCCTGGGTGCTAGGGTGTGGATGCCAATGTGGGTCATAGGGTGGGTACTAGGGTGGGCTGCAATGTGGGTGCCAAGGTGGGTAACATGCTCGGTGGGTTCTAAATTGGGTGCCAGGGTGGGTGTGCACCCACCTTGCCCGAGGTGGGTGCCAAGGTGCCAGTGTGGGTGGGTGCTAAGGTGGATGCCAAGGTGGGTGAGAAGGTGGGTGATAGGTTGAGTGGTAGGATGGGTGGGTGCCAAGATGGGTCACAGGGTGGGTGCAAGGGTGGGTAGGTGCTAGGGTTGGTGTCAGGGTGGGTGGGTGCTAGGTTGGGTTCCAAGGTGGGTGCGAGGGTGAGTGTCAAGGTGGGTCACAGGTTAGGTGCTAGGATGGGTGAGTGCTAGGGTGCAAAGGTGCCAGGGTGGGTGCTAGGATGGGTCGATGCTAGGGTGAGTGGCAAGGTGGGTCCACAAGTGTCAAGGTGGGTGCCGAGGTGGGTGCCAAGTCGGCGACTGCTATGGTGGATGCCAAGGTGGGTCACGGGGTGGGTGCCAAGTTGCTAGGTTGGGTTCCAAGGTGGGTGCCAACGTGGGTGCTAGGGTGCGTGGGTTAAAGGGTGTGTCACAACGTGGGTGCCAGGATGGGTGCGCACCCACACTGGCCAAGACGGGTGCGGGTGCAAGGTTGGGTTCCAAGCCCGGTCACAGGCTGGGTGCTAGGATGGGTGGGTGCCAAGGTGGGCACCAGGGTGGGTGCACCCACCCTGGCCAAGGTGGGTCACGGGGTGGGTCCTAGGGTGGGTAACGGGGTGGGTACTAAGGTGCGTGCCAAGGTGGGTCATAGGGTGGGTGCCAAGGTGGGCACCAGGGTGGGTGTGCACCAACCCTAGCCAGGGTAGGTCACGGGGTGGTTGTCGGGGTGGGCGTCAAGGAGCCAAGGTGGGTGGCAAGTAGCCAAGTTGCGTGCCAAGGTGGGTGTCGGGGTGGGTGCCAAGGATCCAAGGTGGGTGCCAAGGAACCAAGGTGGGTGTCTGGGTGGGTGCCGAGGTGGGAGCCAGGGTGGGTCCCAAGGTGAGTGCAAAGGTGGGTGCCAGGGTCAAGGTGAGTGCCAATGTGGGTTCCAAGGTGCCAGGGTCAGGGTGAGTGCCAATGTGGGTTCAAAGGTGCTAAGTTGGGTGCGAGGTTGGGTGCGAGGGTGGGTGGGTGCCAAGGTGTGCTAGGTGGAAGCCCGGGTGGGTCGGCATCCCATGGGTGTCGAGTTGGGTGCCTGATGGGTGCTTCTTGTCAAGTTTTAGTCGTCGGGACTCATTTCGAGCCTTAGAGGTCGTTTCTTGTCCGGTTGCCCTGTCTTCGACCTGGGAACCCAATTTTGGTCCTCGGGTCCCATTTTTTTTTGTCTCGCATCCCACTTTTGGCCTGTGGCCTTTTCGGGGTCGATTCTCGTTTTGGGCATCAGAGCATGTTTCTTCTCCTAAAACCCAATATTTGTTTATTAAGTCTCGGAACACATTTTTGTTCTCGTGGACCCATCATGGGTCTTGGAACGCATTTGTGGTCCTTGGGTCCCATTTTGCATCCCGAAACTTGTGTTTTGGTGCTTGATCCCTATTTTGGGTGCCCACCTTGCACCAAGTGCGCACCCGGGGCAAACCGAGCGCCTTGGTGCACCGGGGCAAGATCGAGCGTGCACCCGAGGCGCCCCGAACATGTACCAAGGTGCACTCGGCCCACATGTGAGCGCAGGTCGTTGCGCCCGAGGTGGTGTGTGGGCACCGCGTTGCAGACGGGACACTGCACGCACACGACGCCCCCTCCAGGTGCACGCACGTAGGCCGGGCCGGGTGCACACCCGACGCCCTAGCAAGGTGCGCGCACCCGGGCAGGGCTCACACTTGGCGAACGGGGCGCACTTCGCGAGGGAGGGTGTGCACCTCGACGGGGGTGGGTGGCCGGGGTGGATTCGCACGTGGGTCGCGGTTTGCTAAGTACACACTGCGACAAGCTCATAACGGGTGCGATCATACCAGCATTAGTGCACCGGATCCCATCAGAACTCCGCAGTTAAGCGCGCTTGGGCCGGAGTAGTACTGGGATGGGTGACCTCCCGGGAAGTCCCGGTGTTGCACCCTTTTTTAGTTTTTCGCCGGGCGTCGCAATGCTATTTGAATAAACCTTTTGCCCGTTTGCGTTCTCGTCGGGGCCGGGCCGGGCCGGGGTGCGCTGCCCGCACTACCGCGCGCGCGGGGGCGACACCGAGCGCGCACCCGAGGCGCCCCGAGCACACAGGCCACGGTGCAACCCGGGCGTTGTGCGCGCACCCCGGTGCGCCCGAGGTGCTGCGCGCGCACCCAGGTGAAATCGGTGTGCACCTCGGCCAGTGCGCGCTCGGTCGAGTCGCGCACGTTGGCCAAGGTGCACGGTGATGTTTCTTACTCTAAGGTTCCGCACCAGACGCCCGGGACAGGTGAGCGAAGCTGGGCGGGGCCGGGTGCGCGGTCGGGGCAGGTGCACGCAGCTGGAGAGAGCTTTGGAGCACACTTCGGAGCGCACCAATGATGCGCTCCATTCAAAAGTTTCCTGAAAAGGCAAAAAAAGTTGAGATTATAGAATTTCCCACTTGAGAGATTGTAAAAAAAAAAAATTTAAAATGAAGGAAACGCGGGTGCCAAGGTGTGCGCAGCCCAGCCAAGGTGTGCGCACCAAGGCGCCCACCCTGGCGAAGGTGCACGCAAGGTGCGCACCCGAGGCAAACCGGACAATTAACCCAACTTTCGACTTCGCGCGCACCTTGGAGCGCACTTCGGAGCGCTCCTTGGTGCGCACCAATCTTGGGCACCTCGGAGTGCACCATGGCGCCCACCAAGGTGCGCACCCGGGGCAAACCGAGCTCCGACTTCGTGCGCACCTTGGAGCGCACGAAAGGTGCGCACCATGGCGCCCACCAAGGTGCGCAGCCCAGCCAAGGCGTGCGCATCAAGGTGCGCACCCTGGCGAAGGTGCGCACCCGGGGCAAACCGAGCTCCGACTTCGTGCGCACCTTGGAGCGCACAAAAGGTGCGCAACCCAGCCAAGGTGTGCGCACCCCGGTCAAACCGAGCTCCGAATCGTGCGCACCAGAGGTGCACGCCATCGTGCGCACCTTGGAGCACACTTCGGAGCCCTCCTTGGTGCGCGCCGATGTTGCGCACCTCGGAGCGCACCCGGGGAAAACAATGCAATTAACCCGACTTTCGACTTCGTGGGCACCTCGGAGCGCTCTCGGGTTCGCACCTCGGAGCACACCGAGGTGCGCACCTTTGATGCGCTGCCTTCACCAATTTCCAGAAAAGGCAAGAAAACATTGAGAAGGTGTGCGCACCGAGGTGCCCACCCTGGCGAAGGTGCACGCGAGGTGCGCACCCGGGGCAAACCGGGCTCCGACTTCGTGCACGCCGCACCTTGGAGCACACTTCGGAGCGCTCCTTGGTGCGCACCAGGGCGCGCAACCCAGCCGAGGTGCCCACCCCGGCGAAGGTGCACGCGAGGTGCGCACCCGGGGCAAACCGGGCTCCGACTTCGTGCACGCCATGGTGCCCACCGCGGCGAAGGTGCACGCGAGGTGCGCACCCGGGGCAAACCGGGCTCCGACTTCGTGCACGCCGCACCTTGGAGCACACTTCGGAGCGCTCCTTGGTGCGCACCATGGTGCCCACCAGGGCGCGCAACCCCGCCGAAGGTGCACGCGAGGTGCGCACCCGGGGCAAACCGGGCTCCGACTTCGTGCACGCCGCACCTTGGAGCACACTTCGGAGCGCTCCTTGGTGCGCACCATGGTGCCCACCAGGGCGCGCAACCCCGCCGAAGGTGCACGCGAGGTGCGCACCCGGGGCAAACCGGGCTCCGACTTCGTGCACGCCATGGTGCGCACCGCGGCGAAGGTGCGCACCCGGGGCAAACCGGGCTCCGACTTCGTGCACGCCGCACCTTGGAGCACACTTCGGAGCGCTCCTTGGTGCGCACCAGGGCGCGCAACCCAGCCGAGGTGCCCACCCCGGCGAAGGTGCACGCGAGGTGCGTACCCGGGGCAAACCGGGCTCCGACTTCGTGCACGCCGCACCTTGGAGCACACTTCGGAGCGCTCCTTGGTGCGCACCATGGTGCCCACCAGGCCGCGCAACCCAGCCAAGGTGTGCGCACCAAGGTGCACGCGAGGTGCGCACCCGGGGCAAACCGGGGTCCGACTTCGTGCACGCCGCACCTTGGAGCACACATCGGGGCGCTCCCGGGTTCGCACCGGCGTTGCGCACCGTGGTGGGCACCTCGGAGCACACCAAGGTGGGCAGCGAGGTGCGCACCTTTGATGCGATGCCTTCACTAATTTCCATAAAAGGCAAAAAAAAAACGAGATTTTAAAATTTCCGTTTTGAAAGATAGTGAGAAAAAGGGAATGCTGGTGCCATCTTGAGCCCGCCCTGGTGCGCAGCCCAGCCAAGGTGTGCGCACCAAGGTGCCCACCCTGGCGAAGGTGCGCGCCCGGGCAATTAACCCAACTTCCAACTTCGCGCGCGCCAGGGTGGGAGCGCACCCAACAACCGGGCCTGGGAAGAGCCAATGCGAGAAACCCCACCAAACGCTCTGACAAAAAAAGAGGGGGCGCTCCAGTAACCCCGCTTCGGAGCGCACCCTGGGCAAACCCAGCCAAGGTGCCCACCCCGGCCAAGGTGCAGGCGAGGTGCGCACCCGGGGCAAACCGGGCTCCGACAACGTGCACGCCGCACCTTGGAGCACACTTCGTAGCGCTCCCGGGTGCGCACCTCAGAGCACACCAAGGTGGGCAGCGAGGTGCGCACCTTTGATGCGCTGCCTTCACTAATTTCCAGAAAAGGCAAAAAAAAAAGGAGATTTTAAAATTTCCGTTTTGAAAGATAGTGAAAAAAACGGAACGCGCGTGCCATCTTGAGCCCGCCCTGGTGCGCAGCCCAGGTAAGGTGCCCACCCTGGCAAAGGTGCGCACCCGGGCAATTAACCCTACTTCCGACTTCGTGCGCGCCAGGGTGGCAACCGGGCCTCGGAAGAGCCAATGCGAGAAACCCCACCAAACGCTCCGACAAAAAAAGAGGCGGCGCTCCAATAACCCCGCTTCGGAGCGCAGCCGGGGCAAACCCAGCCAAGGTGCCCACCCCGACGAAGGTGCACGCGAGGTGCGCACCCGGGGCAAACCGGGCTCCGACAACGTGCACGCAGCACCTTGGAGCACACTTCGAAGCACTCCCGGGTGCCCACCGGCGTTGCGCACCGTGGTGGGCAGCGAGGTGCGCACCTTTGATGCGCTGCCTTCACTAATTTCCAGAAAAAGGCAAAAAAAAATGAGATTTTAAAATTTCCGTTTTGAAAGATAGTGAAAAAAAAGGAACGCGGGTGCCATCTTGAGCCCGCCCTGGTGCGCAGCCCAGGCAAGGCATGCGCACCAAGGTGCCCACCCGAGGTGCACACCCGGGGCAAACCGGGCTCCGACTTCGTGCAGGCCGCACCTTGGAGCACACTTCGGAGCGCTCCTTGGTGCGCACCATGGTGCCCACCAGGGCGCGCAACCCAGCCAAGGTCTGCACACCAAGGTGCCCACCCCGGCGAAGGTGCACGCGAGGTGCGCACCCGGGGCAAACCGGGCTCCGACTTCGTGCACGCCATGGTGCCCACCGCGGCGAAGGTGCACGCGAGGTGCGCACCCGGGGCAAACCGGGCTCCGACTTCGTGCACGCCGCACCTTGGAGCACACTTCGGAGCGCTCCTTGGTGCGCACCATGGTGCCCACCAGGGCGCGCAACCCAGCCAAGGTGTGCGCACCAAGGTGCACGCGAGGTGCGCACCCGGGGCAAACCGGGGTCCGACTTCGTGCACGCCGCACCTTGGAGCACACATCGGAGCGCTCCCAGGTTCGCACCAGCGTTGCGCACCTTTGATGCGCTGCCTTCACTAATTTCCAGAAAAGGCAAAAAAAAACGATATTTTAAAATTTCCGTTCTGAAAGATAGTGAAAAAAACGGAACGCGGGTGCCATCTTGAGCCCTTCCTGGTGCGCAGCCCAGGCAAGTTGTGCGCACCAAGGTGCCCACCCTGGCGGAGGTGCGCGCCCGGGGCAAACCGGGCTCCGACTTCGTGCACTGCATGGTGCCCACCAAGGCGCGCAACCCAGCCAAGGTGCCCACCGCAGCGAAGGTGCACGCGAGGTGCACACCCGGGGCAAACCGGGCTCCGACTTCGTGCACGCCGCACCTTGGAGCACACTTCAGAGCGCTCCTTGGTGCGCACCAGGGCGCGCAACCCAGCCGAGGTGCCCACCCCGGCGAAGGTGCACGCGAGGTGCGCACCCGGGGCAAACCGGGCTCCGACTTCGTGCACGCCATGGTGCCCACCGCGGCGAAGGTGCGCACCCGGGGCAAACCGGGCTCCGACTTCGTGCACGCCGCACCTTGGAGCACACTTCGGAGCGCTCCTTGGTGCGCACCATGGTGCCCACCAGGCCGCGCAACCCAGCCAAGGTGTGCGCACCAAGGTGCACGCGAGGTGCGCACCCGGGGCAAACCGGGGTCCGACTTCGTGCACGCCGCACCTTGGAGCACACATCGGGGCGCTCCCGGGTTCGCACCGGCGTTGCGCACCGTGGTGGGCACCTCGGAGCACACCAAGGTGGGCAGCGAGGTGCGCACCTTTGATGCGATGCCTTCACTAATTTCCATAAAAGGCAAAAAAAAAATGAGATTTTAAAATTTCCGTTTTGAAAGATAGTGAGAAAAAGGGAATGCTGGTGCCATCTTGAGCCCGCCCTGGTGCGCAGCCCAGCCAAGGTTTGCGCACCAAGGTGCCCACCCTGGCGAAGGTGCGCGCCCGGGCAATTAACCCAACTTCCAACTTCGCGCGCGCCAGGGTGGGAGCGCACCCAACAACCGGGCCTGGGAAGAGCCAATGCGAGAAACCCCACCAAACTCTCTGACAAAAAAAGAGGGGGCGCTCCAGTAACCCCGCTTCGGAGCGCACCCTGGGCAAACCCAGCCAAGGTGCCCACCCCGGCCAAGGTGCAGGCGAGGTGCGCACCCGGGGCAAACCGGGCTCCGACAACGTGCACGCCGCACCTTGGAGCACACTTCGTAGCGCTCCCGGGTGCGCACCTCAGAGCACACCAAGGTGGGCAGCGAGGTGCGCACCTTTGATGCGCTGCCTTCACTAATTTCCAGAAAAGGCAAAAAAAAAAGGAGATTTTAAAATTTCCGTTTTGAAAGATAGTGAAAAAAACGGAACGCGCGTGCCATCTTGAGCCCGCCCTGGTGCGCAGCCCAGGTAAGGTGCCACCCTGGCAAAGGTGCGCACCCGGGCAATTAACCCTACTTCCGACTTCGTGCGCGCCAGGGTGGCAACCGGGCCTCGGAAGAGCCAATGCGAGAAACCCCACCAAACGCTCCGACAAAAAAAGAGGCGGCGCTCCAATAACCCCGCTTCGGAGCGCAGCCGGGGCAAACCAAGCCAAGGTGCCCACCCCGACGAAGGTGCACGCGAGGTGCGCACCCGGGGCAAACCGGGCTCCGACAACGTGCACGCAGCACCTTGGAGCACACTTCGAAGCACTCCCGGGTGCCCACCGGCGTTGCGCACCGTGGTGGGCAGCGAGGTGCGCACCTTTGATGCGCTGCCTTCACTAATTTCCAGAAAAAGGCAAAAAAAAATGAGATTTTAAAATTTCCGTTTTGAAAGATAGTGAAAAAAAAGGAACGCGGGTGCCATCTTGAGCCCGCCCTGGTGCGCAGCCCAGGCAAGGCATGCGCACCAAGGTGCCCACCCGAGGTGCACACCCGGGGCAAACCGGGCTCCGACTTCGTGCAGGCCGCACCTTGGAGCACACTTCGGAGCGCTCCTTGGTGCGCACCATGGTGCCCACCAGGGCGCACCCGGGGCAAACCGGGCTCCGACTTCGTGCACGCCGCACCTTGGAGCACACATCGGAGCGCTCCCAGGTTCGCACCAGCGTTGCGCACCTTTGATGCGCTGCCTTCACTAATTTCCAGAAAAGGCAAAAAAAAACGATATTTTAAAATTTCCGTTCTGAAAGATAGTGAAAAAAACGGAACGCGGGTGCCATCTTGAGCCCTTCCTGGTGCGCAGCCCAGGCAAGTTGTGCGCACCAAGGTGCCCACCCTGGCGGAGGTGCGCGCCCGGGGCAAACCGGGCTCCGACTTCGTGCACTGCATGGTGCCCACCAAGGCGCGCAACCCAGCCAAGGTGCCCACCGCAGCGAAGGTGCACGCGAGGTGCGCACCCGAGGTGCACACCCGGGGCAAACCGGGCTCCGACTTCGTGCACGCCGCACCTTGGAGCACACTTCAGAGCGCTCCTTGGTACGCACCAGGGCGCGCAACCCAGCCAAGGTGCTCACCCCGGCGAAGGTGCACGCGAGGTGCGCACCCGGGGCAAACCGGGCTCGGACTTCGTGCACGCCGCACCTTGGAGCACACATCGGAGCGCTCCCGGGTTCGCACCAGCATTGCGCACCTTTGATGCGCTGCCTTCACTAATTTCCAGAAAAGGCAAAAAAAAGAAAAAAATGAGATTTTAAAATTTCCGTTTTGAAAGATAGTGAAAAAAACGGAACGCGGGTGCCATCTTGAGCCCGCCCTGGTGTGCAGCCCAGGCAAGTTGTGCGCACCAAGGCACCCACCCTGGCCAAGGTGGGTCACGGGGTGGGTCCTAGGGTGGGTAACGGGGTGGGTACTAAGGTGCGTGCCAAGGTGGGTCATAGGGTGGGTGCCAAGGTGGGCACCAGGGTGGGTGTGCACCAACCCTAGCCAGGGTAGGTCACGGGGTGGTTGTCGGGGTGGGCGTCAAGGAGCCAAGGTGGGTGGCAAGTAGCCAAGTTGCGTGCCAAGGTGGGTGTCGGGGTGGGTGCCAAGGATCCAAGGTGGGTGCCAAGGAACCAAGGTGGGTGTCTGGGTGGGTGCCGAGGTGGGAGCCAGGGTGGGTCCCAAGGTGAGTGCAAAGGTGGGTGCCAGGGTCAAGGTGAGTGCCAATGTGGGTTCCAAGGTGCCAGGGTCAGGGTGAGTGCCAATGTGGGTTCAAAGGTGCTAAGTTGGGTGCGAGGTTGGGTGCGAGGGTGGGTGGGTGCCAAGGTGTGCTAGGTGGAAGCCCGGGTGGGTCGGCATCCCATGGGTGTCGAGTTGGGTGCCTGATGGGTGCTTCTTGTCAAGTTTTAGTCGTCGGGACTCATTTCGAGCCTTAGAGGTCGTTTCTTGTCCGGTTGCCCTGTCTTCGACCTGGGAACCCAATTTTGGTCCTCGGGTCCCATTTTTTTTTGTCTCGCATCCCACTTTTGGCCTGTGGCCTTTTCGGGGTCGATTCTCGTTTTGGGCATCAGAGCATGTTTCTTCTCCTAAAACCCAATATTTGTTTATTAAGTCTCGGAACACATTTTTGTTCTCGTGGACCCATCATGGGTCTTGGAACGCATTTGTGGTCCTTGGGTCCCATTTTGCATCCCGAAACTTGTGTTTTGGTGCTTGATCCCTATTTTGGGTGCCCACCTTGCACCAAGTGCGCACCCGGGGCAAACCGAGCGCCTTGGTGCACCGGGGCAAGATCGAGCGTGCACCCGAGGCGCCCCGAACATGCACCAAGGTGCACTCGGCCCACATGTGAGCGCAGGTCGTTGCGCCCGAGGTGGTGTGTGGGCACCGCGTTGCAGACGGGACACTGCACGCACACGACGCCCCCTCCAGGTGCACGCACGTAGGCCGGGCCGGGTGCACACCCGACGCCCTAGCAAGGTGCGCGCACCCGGGCAGGGCTCACACTTGGCGAACGGGGCGCACTTCGCGAGGGAGGGTGTGCACCTCGACGGGGGTGGGTGGCCGGGGTGGATTCGCACGTGGGTCGCGGTTTGCTAAGTACACACTGCGACAAGCTCATAACGGGTGCGATCATACCAGCGTTAGTGCACCGGATCCCATCAGAACTCCGCAGTTAAGCGCGCTTGGGCCGGAGTAGTACTGGGATGGGTGACCTCCCGGGAAGTCCCGGTGTTGCACCCTTTTTTAGTTTTTCGCCGGGCGTCGCAATGCTATTTGAATAAACCTTTTGCCCGTTTGCGTTCTCGTCGGGGCCGGGCCGGGCCGGGGTGCGCTGCCCGCACTACCGCGCGCGCGGGGGCGACACCGAGCGCGCACCCGAGGCGCCCCGAGCACACAGGCCACGGTGCAACCCGGGCGTTGTGCGCGCACCCCGGTGCGCCCGAGGTGCTGCGCGCGCACCCAGGTGAAATCGGTGTGCACCTCGGCCAGTGCGCGCTCGGTCGAGTCGCGCACGTTGGCCAAGGTGCACGGTGATGTTTCTTACTCTAAGGTTCCGCACCAGACGCCCGGGACAGGTGAGCGAAGCTGGGCGGGGCCGGGTGCGCGGCCGGGGCAGGTGCACGCAGCTGGAGAGAGCTTTGGAGCACACTTCGGAGCGCACCAATGATGCGCTCCATTCAAAAGTTTCCTGAAAAGGCAAAAAAAGTTGAGATTATAGAATTTCCCACTTGAGAGATTGTAAAAAAAAAAAATTTAAAATGAAGGAAACGCGGGTGCCAAGGTGTGCGCAGCCCAGCCAAGGTGTGCGCACCAAGGCGCCCACCCTGGCGAAGGTGCACGCAAGGTGCGCACCCGAGGCAAACCGGACAATTAACCCAACTTTCGACTTCGCGCGCACCTTGGAGCGCACTTCGGAGCGCTCCTTGGTGCGCACCAATCTTGGGCACCTCGGAGTGCACCATGGCGCCCACCAAGGTGCGCACCCGGGGCAAACCGAGCTCCGACTTCGTGCGCACCTTGGAGCGCACGAAAGGTGCGCACCATGGCGCCCACCAAGGTGCGCAGCCCAGCCAAGGCGTGCGCATCAAGGTGCGCACCCTGGCGAAGGTGCGCACCCGGGGCAAACCGAGCTCCGACTTCGTGCGCACCTTGGAGCGCACAAAAGGTGCGCAACCCAGCCAAGGTGTGCGCACCCCGGTCAAACCGAGCTCCGAATCGTGCGCACCAGAGGTGCACGCCATCGTGCGCACCTTGGAGCACACTTCGGAGCCCTCCTTGGTGCGCGCCGATGTTGCGCACCTCGGAGCGCACCCGGGGAAAACAATGCAATTAACCCGACTTTCGACTTCGTGGGCACCTCGGAGCGCTCTCGGGTTCGCACCTCGGAGCACACCGAGGTGCGCACCTTTGATGCGCTGCCTTCACCAATTTCCAGAAAAGGCAAGAAAACATTGAGAAGGTGTGCGCACCGAGGTGCCCACCCTGGCGAAGGTGCACGCGAGGTGCGCACCCGGGGCAAACCGGGCTCCGACTTCGTGCACGCCGCACCTTGGAGCACACTTCGGAGCGCTCCTTGGTGCGCACCAGGGCGCGCAACCCAGCCGAGGTGCCCACCCCGGCGAAGGTGCACGCGAGGTGCGCACCCGGGGCAAACCGGGCTCCGACTTCGTGCACGCCATGGTGCCCACCGCGGCGAAGGTGCACGCGAGGTGCGCACCCGGGGCAAACCGGGCTCCGACTTCGTGCACGCCGCACCTTGGAGCACACTTCGGAGCGCTCCTTGGTGCGCACCATGGTGCCCACCAGGGCGCGCAACCCCGCCGAAGGTGCACGCGAGGTGCGCACCCGGGGCAAACCGGGCTCCGACTTCGTGCACGCCGCACCTTGGAGCACACTTCGGAGCGCTCCTTGGTGCGCACCATGGTGCCCACCAGGGCGCGCAACCCCGCCGAAGGTGCACGCGAGGTGCGCACCCGGGGCAAACCGGGCTCCGACTTCGTGCACGCCATGGTGCGCACCGCGGCGAAGGTGCGCACCCGGGGCAAACCGGGCTCCGACTTCGTGCACGCCGCACCTTGGAGCACACTTCGGAGCGCTCCTTGGTGCGCACCAGGGCGCGCAACCCAGCCGAGGTGCCCACCCCGGCGAAGGTGCACGCGAGGTGCGTACCCGGGGCAAACCGGGCTCCGACTTCGTGCACGCCGCACCTTGGAGCACACTTCGGAGCGCTCCTTGGTGCGCACCATGGTGCCCACCAGGCCGCGCAACCCAGCCAAGGTGTGCGCACCAAGGTGCACGCGAGGTGCGCACCCGGGGCAAACCGGGGTCCGACTTCGTGCACGCCGCACCTTGGAGCACACATCGGGGCGCTCCCGGGTTCGCACCGGCGTTGCGCACCGTGGTGGGCACCTCGGAGCACACCAAGGTGGGCAGCGAGGTGCGCACCTTTGATGCGATGCCTTCACTAATTTCCATAAAAGGCAAAAAAAAAACGAGATTTTAAAATTTCCGTTTTGAAAGATAGTGAGAAAAAGGGAATGCTGGTGCCATCTTGAGCCCGCCCTGGTGCGCAGCCCAGCCAAGGTGTGCGCACCAAGGTGCCCACCCTGGCGAAGGTGCGCGCCCGGGCAATTAACCCAACTTCCAACTTCGCGCGCGCCAGGGTGGGAGCGCACCCAACAACCGGGCCTGGGAAGAGCCAATGCGAGAAACCCCACCAAACGCTCTGACAAAAAAAGAGGGGGCGCTCCAGTAACCCCGCTTCGGAGCGCACCCTGGGCAAACCCAGCCAAGGTGCCCACCCCGGCCAAGGTGCAGGCGAGGTGCGCACCCGGGGCAAACCGGGCTCCGACAACGTGCACGCCGCACCTTGGAGCACACTTCGTAGCGCTCCCGGGTGCGCACCTCAGAGCACACCAAGGTGGGCAGCGAGGTGCGCACCTTTGATGCGCTGCCTTCACTAATTTCCAGAAAAGGCAAAAAAAAAAGGAGATTTTAAAATTTCCGTTTTGAAAGATAGTGAAAAAAACGGAACGCGCGTGCCATCTTGAGCCCGCCCTGGTGCGCAGCCCAGGTAAGGTGCCCACCCTGGCAAAGGTGCGCACCCGGGCAATTAACCCTACTTCCGACTTCGTGCGCGCCAGGGTGGCAACCGGGCCTCGGAAGAGCCAATGCGAGAAACCCCACCAAACGCTCCGACAAAAAAAGAGGCGGCGCTCCAATAACCCCGCTTCGGAGCGCAGCCGGGGCAAACCCAGCCAAGGTGCCCACCCCGACGAAGGTGCACGCGAGGTGCGCACCCGGGGCAAACCGGGCTCCGACAACGTGCACGCAGCACCTTGGAGCACACTTCGAAGCACTCCCGGGTGCCCACCGGCGTTGCGCACCGTGGTGGGCAGCGAGGTGCGCACCTTTGATGCGCTGCCTTCACTAATTTCCAGAAAAAGGCAAACAAAAATGAGATTTTAAAATTTCCGTTTTGAAAGATAGTGAAAAAAAAGGAACGCGGGTGCCATCTTGAGCCCGCCCTGGTGCGCAGCCCAGGCAAGGCATGCGCACCAAGGTGCCCACCCGAGGTGCACACGCGGGGCAAACCGGGCTCCGACTTCGTGCAGGCCGCACCTTGGAGCACACTTCGGAGCGCTCCTTGGTGCGCACCATGGTGCCCACCAGGGCGCGCAACCCAGCCAAGGTCTGCACACCAAGGTGCCCACCCCGGCGAAGGTGCACGCGAGGTGCGCACCCGGGGCAAACCGGGCTCCGACTTCGTGCACGCCATGGTGCCCACCGCGGCGAAGGTGCACGCGAGGTGCGCACCCGGGGCAAACCGGGCTCCGACTTCGTGCACGCCGCACCTTGGAGCACACTTCGGAGCGCTCCTTGGTGCGCACCATGGTGCCCACCAGGGCGCGCAACCCAGCCAAGGTGTGCGCACCAAGGTGCACGCGAGGTGCGCACCCGGGGCAAACCGGGGTCCGACTTCGTGCACGCCGCACCTTGGAGCACACATCGGAGCGCTCCCAGGTTCGCACCAGCGTTGCGCACCTTTGATGCGCTGCCTTCACTAATTTCCAGAAAAGGCAAAAAAAAACGATATTTTAAAATTTCCGTTCTGAAAGATAGTGAAAAAAACGGAACGCGGGTGCCATCTTGAGCCCTTCCTGGTGCGCAGCCCAGGCAAGTTGTGCGCACCAAGGTGCCCACCCTGGCGGAGGTGCGCGCCCGGGGCAAACCGGGCTCCGACTTCGTGCACTGCATGGTGCCCACCAAGGCGCGCAACCCAGCCAAGGTGCCCACCGCAGCGAAGGTGCACGCGAGGTGCACACCCGGGGCAAACCGGGCTCCGACTTCGTGCACGCCGCACCTTGGAGCACACTTCAGAGCGCTCCTTGGTGCGCACCAGGGCGCGCAACCCAGCCGAGGTGCCCACCCCGGCGAAGGTGCACGCGAGGTGCGCACCCGGGGCAAACCGGGCTCCGACTTCGTGCACGCCATGGTGCCCACCGCGGCGAAGGTGCGCACCCGGGGCAAACCGGGCTCCGACTTCGTGCACGCCGCACCTTGGAGCACACTTCGGAGCGCTCCTTGGTGCGCACCATGGTGCCCACCAGGCCGCGCAACCCAGCCAAGGTGTGCGCACCAAGGTGCACGCGAGGTGCGCACCCGGGGCAAACCGGGGTCCGACTTCGTGCACGCCGCACCTTGGAGCACACATCGGGGCGCTCCCGGGTTCGCACCGGCGTTGCGCACCGTGGTGGGCACCTCGGAGCACACCAAGGTGGGCAGCGAGGTGCGCACCTTTGATGCGATGCCTTCACTAATTTCCATAAAAGGCAAAAAAAAAACGAGATTTTAAAATTTCCGTTTTGAAAGATAGTGAGAAAAAGGGAATGCTGGTGCCATCTTGAGCCCGCCCTGGTGCGCAGCCCAGCCAAGGTTTGCGCACCAAGGTGCCCACCCTGGCGAAGGTGCGCGCTCGGGCAATTAACCCAACTTCCAACTTCGCGCGCGCCAGGGTGGGAGCGCACCCAACAACCGGGCCTGGGAAGAGCCAATGCGAGAAACCCCACCAAACTCTCTGACAAAAAAAGAGGGGGCGCTCCAGTAACCCCGCTTCGGAGCGCACCCTGGGCAAACCCAGCCAAGGTGCCCACCCCGGCCAAGGTGCAGGCGAGGTGCGCACCCGGGGCAAACCGGGCTCCGACAACGTGCACGCCGCACCTTGGAGCACACTTCGTAGCGCTCCCGGGTGCGCACCTCAGAGCACACCAAGGTGGGCAGCGAGGTGCGCACCTTTGATGCGCTGCCTTCACTAATTTCCAGAAAAGGCAAAAAAAAAAGGAGATTTTAAAATTTCCGTTTTGAAAGATAGTGAAAAAAACGGAACGCGCGTGCCATCTTGAGCCCGCCCTGGTGCGCAGCCCAGGTAAGGTGCCACCCTGGCAAAGGTGCGCACCCGGGCAATTAACCCTACTTCCGACTTCGTGCGCGCCAGGGTGGCAACCGGGCCTCGGAAGAGCCAATGCGAGAAACCCCACCAAACGCTCCGACAAAAAAAGAGGCGGCGCTCCAATAACCCCGCTTCGGAGCGCAGCCGGGGCAAAGCAAGCCAAGGTGCCCACCCCGACGAAGGTGCACGCGAGGTGCGCACCCGGGGCAAACCGGGCTCCGACAACGTGCACGCAGCACCTTGGAGCACACTTCGAAGCACTCCCGGGTGCCCACCGGCGTTGCGCACCGTGGTGGGCAGCGAGGTGCGCACCTTTGATGCGCTGCCTTCACTAATTTCCAGAAAAAGGCAAAAAAAAATGAGATTTTAAAATTTCCGTTTTGAAAGATAGTGAAAAAAAAGGAACGCGGGTGCCATCTTGAGCCCGCCCTGGTGCGCAGCCCAGGCAAGGCATGCGCACCAAGGTGCCCACCCGAGGTGCACACCCGGGGCAAACCGGGCTCCGACTTCGTGCAGGCCGCACCTTGGAGCACACTTCGGAGCGCTCCTTGGTGCGCACCATGGTGCCCACCAGGGCGCACCCGGGGCAAACCGGGCTCCGACTTCGTGCACGCCGCACCTTGGAGCACACATCGGAGCGCTCCCAGGTTCGCACCAGCGTTGCGCACCTTTGATGCGCTGCCTTCACTAATTTCCAGAAAAGGCAAAAAAAAACGATATTTTAAAATTTCCGTTCTGAAAGATAGTGAAAAAAACGGAACGCGGGTGCCATCTTGAGCCCTTCCTGGTGCGCAGCCCAGGCAAGTTGTGCGCACCAAGGTGCCCACCCTGGCGGAGGTGCGCGCCCGGGGCAAACCGGGCTCCGACTTCGTGCACTGCATGGTGCCCACCAAGGCGCGCAACCCAGCCAAGGTGCCCACCGCAGCGAAGGTGCACGCGAGGTGCGCACCCGAGGTGCACACCCGGGGCAAACCGGGCTCCGACTTCGTGCACGCCGCACCTTGGAGCACACTTCAGAGCGCTCCTTGGTACGCACCAGGGCGCGCAACCCAGCCAAGGTGCTCACCCCGGCGAAGGTGCACGCGAGGTGCGCACCCGGGGCAAACCGGGCTCGAACTTCGTGCACGCCGCACCTTGGAGCACACATCGGAGCGCTCCCGGGTTCGCACCAGCATTGCGCACCTTTGATGCGCTGCCTTCACTAATTTCCAGAAAAGGCAAAAAAAAGAAAAAAATGAGATTTTAAAATTTCCGTTTTGAAAGATAGTGAAAAAAACGGAACGCGGGTGCCATCTTGAGCCCGCCCTGGTGTGCAGCCCAGGCAAGTTGTGCGCACCAAGGCACCCACCCTGGCCAAGGTGGGTCACGGGGTGGGTCCTAGGGTGGGTAACGGGGTGGGTACTAAGGTGCGTGCCAAGGTGGGTCATAGGGTGGGTGCCAAGGTGGGCACCAGGGTGGGTGTGCACCAACCCTAGCCAGGGTAGGTCACGGGGTGGTTGTCGGGGTGGGCGTCAAGGAGCCAAGGTGGGTGGCAAGTAGCCAAGTTGCGTGCCAAGGTGGGTGTCGGGGTGGGTGCCAAGGATCCAAGGTGGGTGCCAAGGAACCAAGGTGGGTGTCTGGGTGGGTGCCGAGGTGGGAGCCAGGGTGGGTCCCAAGGTGAGTGCAAAGGTGGGTGCCAGGGTCAAGGTGAGTGCCAATGTGGGTTCCAAGGTGCCAGGGTCAGGGTGAGTGCCAATGTGGGTTCAAAGGTGCTAAGTTGGGTGCGAGGTTGGGTGCGAGGGTGGGTGGGTGCCAAGGTGTGCTAGGTGGAAGCCCGGGTGGGTCGGCATCCCATGGGTGTCGAGTTGGGTGCCTGATGGGTGCTTCTTGTCAAGTTTTAGTCGTCGGGACTCATTTCGAGCCTTAGAGGTCGTTTCTTGTCCGGTTGCCCTGTCTTCGACCTGGGAACCCAATTTTGGTCCTCGGGTCCCATTTTTTTTTGTCTCGCATCCCACTTTTGGCCTGTGGCCTTTTCGGGGTCGATTCTCGTTTTGGGCATCAGAGCATGTTTCTTCTCCTAAAACCCAATATTTGTTTATTAAGTCTCGGAACACATTTTTGTTCTCGTGGACCCATCATGGGTCTTGGAACGCATTTGTGGTCCTTGGGTCCCATTTTGCATCCCGAAACTTGTGTTTTGGTGCTTGATCCCTATTTTGGGTGCCCACCTTGCACCAAGTGCGCACCCGGGGCAAACCGAGCGCCTTGGTGCACCGGGGCAAGATTGAGCGTGCACCCGAGGCGCCCCGAACATGCACCAAGGTGCACTCGGCCCACATGTGAGCGCAGGTCGTTGCGCCCGAGGTGGTGTGTGGGCACCGCGTTGCAGACGGGACACTGCACGCACACGACGCCCCCTCCAGGTGCACGCACGTAGGCCGGGCCGGGTGCACACCCGACGCCCTAGCAAGGTGCGCGCACCCGGGCAGGGCTCACACTTGGCGAACGGGGCGCACTTCGCGAGGGAGGGTGTGCACCTCGACGGGGGTGGGTGGCCGGGGTGGATTCGCACGTGGGTCGCGGTTTGCTAAGTACACACTGCGACAAGCTCATAACGGGTGCGATCATACCAGCGTTAGTGCACCGGATCCCATCAGAACTCCGCAGTTAAGCGCGCTTGGGCCGGAGTAGTACTGGGATGGGTGACCTCCCGGGAAGTCCCGGTGTTGCACCCTTTTTTAGTTTTTCGCCGGGCGTCGCAATGCTATTTGAATAAACCTTTTGCCCGTTTGCGTTCTCGTCGGGGCCGGGCCGGGCCGGGGTGCGCTGCCCGCACTACCGCGCGCGCGGGGGCGACACCGAGCGCGCACCCGAGGCGCCCCGAGCACACAGGCCACGGTGCAACCCGGGCGTTGTGCGCGCACCCCGGTGCGCCCGAGGTGCTGCGCGCGCACCCAGGTGAAATCGGTGTGCACCTCGGCCAGTGCGCGCTCGGTCGAGTCGCGCACGTTGGCCAAGGTGCACGGTGATGTTTCTTACTCTAAGGTTCCGCACCAGACGCCCGGGACAGGTGAGCGAAGCTGGGCGGGGCCGGGTGCGCGGCCGGGGCAGGTGCACGCAGCTGGAGAGAGCTTTGGAGCACACTTCGGAGCGCACCAATGATGCGCTCCATTCAAAAGTTTCCTGAAAAGGCAAAAAAAGTTGAGATTATAGAATTTCCCACTTGAGAGATTGTAAAAAAAAAAAATTTAAAATGAAGGAAACGCGGGTGCCAAGGTGTGCGCAGCCCAGCCAAGGTGTGCGCACCAAGGCGCCCACCCTGGCGAAGGTGCACGCAAGGTGCGCACCCGAGGCAAACCGGACAATTAACCCAACTTTCGACTTCGCGCGCACCTTGGAGCGCACTTCGGAGCGCTCCTTGGTGCGCACCAATCTTGGGCACCTCGGAGTGCACCATGGCGCCCACCAAGGTGCGCACCCGGGGCAAACCGAGCTCCGACTTCGTGCGCACCTTGGAGCGCACGAAAGGTGCGCACCATGGCGCCCACCAAGGTGCGCAGCCCAGCCAAGGCGTGCGCATCAAGGTGCGCACCCTGGCGAAGGTGCGCACCCGGGGCAAACCGAGCTCCGACTTCGTGCGCACCTTGGAGCGCACAAAAGGTGCGCAACCCAGCCAAGGTGTGCGCACCCCGGTCAAACCGAGCTCCGAATCGTGCGCACCAGAGGTGCACGCCATCGTGCGCACCTTGGAGCACACTTCGGAGCCCTCCTTGGTGCGCGCCGATGTTGCGCACCTCGGAGCGCACCCGGGGAAAACAATGCAATTAACCCGACTTTCGACTTCGTGGGCACCTCGGAGCGCTCTCGGGTTCGCACCTCGGAGCACACCGAGGTGCGCACCTTTGATGCGCTGCCTTCACCAATTTCCAGAAAAGGCAAGAAAACATTGAGAAGGTGTGCGCACCGAGGTGCCCACCCTGGCGAAGGTGCACGCGAGGTGCGCACCCGGGGCAAACCGGGCTCCGACTTCGTGCACGCCGCACCTTGGAGCACACTTCGGAGCGCTCCTTGGTGCGCACCAGGGCGCGCAACCCAGCCGAGGTGCCCACCCCGGCGAAGGTGCACGCGAGGTGCGCACCCGGGGCAAACCGGGCTCCGACTTCGTGCACGCCATGGTGCCCACCGCGGCGAAGGTGCACGCGAGGTGCGCACCCGGGGCAAACCGGGCTCCGACTTCGTGCACGCCGCACCTTGGAGCACACTTCGGAGCGCTCCTTGGTGCGCACCATGGTGCCCACCAGGGCGCGCAACCCCGCCGAAGGTGCACGCGAGGTGCGCACCCGGGGCAAACCGGGCTCCGACTTCGTGCACGCCGCACCTTGGAGCACACTTCGGAGCGCTCCTTGGTGCGCACCATGGTGCCCACCAGGGCGCGCAACCCCGCCGAAGGTGCACGCGAGGTGCGCACCCGGGGCAAACCGGGCTCCGACTTCGTGCACGCCATGGTGCGCACCGCGGCGAAGGTGCGCACCCGGGGCAAACCGGGCTCCGACTTCGTGCACGCCGCACCTTGGAGCACACTTCGGAGCGCTCCTTGGTGCGCACCAGGGCGCGCAACCCAGCCGAGGTGCCCACCCCGGCGAAGGTGCACGCGAGGTGCGTACCCGGGGCAAACCGGGCTCCGACTTCGTGCACGCCGCACCTTGGAGCACACTTCGGAGCGCTCCTTGGTGCGCACCATGGTGCCCACCAGGCCGCGCAACCCAGCCAAGGTGTGCGCACCAAGGTGCACGCGAGGTGCGCACCCGGGGCAAACCGGGGTCCGACTTCGTGCACGCCGCACCTTGGAGCACACATCGGGGCGCTCCCGGGTTCGCACCGGCGTTGCGCACCGTGGTGGGCACCTCGGAGCACACCAAGGTGGGCAGCGAGGTGCGCACCTTTGATGCGATGCCTTCACTAATTTCCATAAAAGGCAAAAAAAAAACGAGATTTTAAAATTTCCGTTTTGAAAGATAGTGAGAAAAAGGGAATGCTGGTGCCATCTTGAGCCCGCCCTGGTGCGCAGCCCAGCCAAGGTGTGCGCACCAAGGTGCCCACCCTGGCGAAGGTGCGCGCCCGGGCAATTAACCCAACTTCCAACTTCGCGCGCGCCAGGGTGGGAGCGCACCCAACAACCGGGCCTGGGAAGAGCCAATGCGAGAAACCCCACCAAACGCTCTGACAAAAAAAGAGGGGGCGCTCCAGTAACCCCGCTTCGGAGCGCACCCTGGGCAAACCCAGCCAAGGTGCCCACCCCGGCCAAGGTGCAGGCGAGGTGCGCACCCGGGGCAAACCGGGCTCCGACAACGTGCACGCCGCACCTTGGAGCACACTTCGTAGCGCTCCCGGGTGCGCACCTCAGAGCACACCAAGGTGGGCAGCGAGGTGCGCACCTTTGATGCGCTGCCTTCACTAATTTCCAGAAAAGGCAAAAAAAAAAGGAGATTTTAAAATTTCCGTTTTGAAAGATAGTGAAAAAAACGGAACGCGCGTGCCATCTTGAGCCCGCCCTGGTGCGCAGCCCAGGTAAGGTGCCCACCCTGGCAAAGGTGCGCACCCGGGCAATTAACCCTACTTCCGACTTCGTGCGCGCCAGGGTGGCAACCGGGCCTCGGAAGAGCCAATGCGAGAAACCCCACCAAACGCTCCGACAAAAAAAGAGGCGGCGCTCCAATAACCCCGCTTCGGAGCGCAGCCGGGGCAAACCCAGCCAAGGTGCCCACCCCGACGAAGGTGCACGCGAGGTGCGCACCCGGGGCAAACCGGGCTCCGACAACGTGCACGCAGCACCTTGGAGCACACTTCGAAGCACTCCCGGGTGCCCACCGGCGTTGCGCACCGTGGTGGGCAGCGAGGTGCGCACCTTTGATGCGCTGCCTTCACTAATTTCCAGAAAAAGGCAAACAAAAATGAGATTTTAAAATTTCCGTTTTGAAAGATAGTGAAAAAAAAGGAACGCGGGTGCCATCTTGAGCCCGCCCTGGTGCGCAGCCCAGGCAAGGCATGCGCACCAAGGTGCCCACCCGAGGTGCACACGCGGGGCAAACCGGGCTCCGACTTCGTGCAGGCCGCACCTTGGAGCACACTTCGGAGCGCTCCTTGGTGCGCACCATGGTGCCCACCAGGGCGCGCAACCCAGCCAAGGTCTGCACACCAAGGTGCCCACCCCGGCGAAGGTGCACGCGAGGTGCGCACCCGGGGCAAACCGGGCTCCGACTTCGTGCACGCCATGGTGCCCACCGCGGCGAAGGTGCACGCGAGGTGCGCACCCGGGGCAAACCGGGCTCCGACTTCGTGCACGCCGCACCTTGGAGCACACTTCGGAGCGCTCCTTGGTGCGCACCATGGTGCCCACCAGGGCGCGCAACCCAGCCAAGGTGTGCGCACCAAGGTGCACGCGAGGTGCGCACCCGGGGCAAACCGGGGTCCGACTTCGTGCACGCCACACCTTGGAGCACACATCGGAGCGCTCCCAGGTTCGCACCAGCGTTGCGCACCTTTGATGCGCTGCCTTCACTAATTTCCAGAAAAGGCAAAAAAAAACGAGATTTTAAAATTTCCGTTCTGAAAGATAGTGAAAAAAACGGA
>NW_026728939.1:312500-327500 GCF_030272615.1 Cryptomeria japonica
GATTTACCCCAACAATCATCGTGCCACTCTTCGCAGAGAGGTGATAGACGCCAACGAGCCCGCGCATAGCAATCGAGGTGTAAAAAGGGCGTTGAAGGCAGGAAGCCTGGACGAAAGAGGCTACGAGGTCACCTCGAAGCGGTCTAAGAATCGGGCGCACTTGGGGCGACTACCAGTGCCAACCCCTTATCCCGCGGTGCGTCCGACACACAGAAATTTCCAAGGCGGCCAAGGAGCCTCCCCGCATAGCAATCGGGGTGTGAGGTTACGGATGCAGCATTGATAGCAATCGAGGTGTGAGGCGAAGGATGCAGAAGTGAGAGCCGAGGGATGTAGCAGAGATAGCAATCGGGGTGTGTGATGCAGAAGAGATAGCAATCGAGGTGTGCGGTGGGAAGGGCCCAGCAGCCAGAATGCATGAAGCGACGGATGAAGCAGTGATGACAACCGGGCTGTGAGGAGAGGAGGGATGCAGCCAAGAAAGCAATCAGGGCTCGAGGCAAGGGATGCATCAAGGATAGCAATCATGTTGTGAGGCGAGATTCCAAAGGCTAAACGTGAGAGGCTGCAGGGTCGACTCAGAGAGGTCTATGCATGTGAGAGGCTGAAAGCAAGGTCGACTCGGAGCGGTCTATGCATCGGGCGCGCTTGGGGCGACTACCAGTGCCAACCCCTTATCCCGCGACGCGTCCGACAAAGAGAACGTTCCAAGGCGGCAGAGGAGGTTACCAGCCGAAGGATGCAGTAGCAATAACAGGTATAGTTCCGCGGCGGCCGAGAAGACTCACCGCATAGGAATCGGGATGCGAGGCGAGGGATGCGGCGGGAAGGCCCCGACGGCTAAACGGAAGAGGCTGCAGGGCCGCCTCGGAATGGTCCAAGCATCGGATGCGATTGGGACGACTACCAGTGCCAACCCCTTATCCCGCGATGCGTCCGATACACAGATAGTTCCAAGGCGGCCGAGGAGCCTCACCGCATATCAATCGGGGTGCGAGGCGAGGGATGGGGCGGGAAGGCCCCAACGGCTAGACGGAAGAGGCTTCAGGGCCACCTCGGAATGGTCCAAGCATCGGACGCGCTTGGGGCGACTGCCAGTGCCAACCCCTTATCCCGCGATGCGTCCGATACACAGATGGTTCCAAGGCGGCCGAGGAGCCTCACCGCATAGCAATCGGGGGTGCGAGGCGAGGGATGGGGCGGGAAGGCCCCAACGGCTAGACGGAAGAGGCTTCAGGGCCGCCTAGGAATGGTCCAAGCATCGGACACGCTTGGGGCGACTACCAGTGACAGCCCCCTATCCCGCGATGCGTCCGATACGAAGATGGTTCCAAGGCGGCCGAGGAGCCTCACCGCATAGCAATCGGGGTGCGAGGTGGGGGATGCGGCGAGATGGCCCCAACGGCTAGACGGAAGAGGCCACAGGGCCGCGTCGGAATAGTCCAAGCATCGGACGCGCTTGGGGCGACTACCAGTGACAACCCCTTATCCCGCGATGCGTCCGATACGAAGATAGTTCCAAGGCGGCCGAGGAGCCTCACCGCATAGCAATCGGGGTGCGAGGTGGGGGATGCGGCGAGATGGCCCCAACGGCTAGACGGAAGAGGCTGCAGGGCCGCCTCGGAATAGTCCAAGCATCGGACGCGCTTGGGGCCACTACCAGTGACAACCCCTTATCCCGCGATGCGTCCGATACGAAGATAGTTCCAAGGCGGCCGAAGAGCCTCACCGCATAGCAATCGGGGTGCGAGGTGGGGGATGCGGCGAGATGGCCCCAACGGCTAGACGGAAGAGGCCACAGGGCCGCCTCGGAATAGTCCAAGCATCGGACGCGCTTGGGGCGACTACCAGTGACAACCCCTTATCCCGCGATGCGTCCGATACGAAGATAGTTCCCAGGCGGCCGAGGAGCCTCACCGCATAGCAATCGGGGTGCGAGGCGAGGGATGCGGCGAGATGGCCCCAAAGGCTAGACGGAAGAGGCTGCAGGGCTGCCTCGGAATAGTCCAAGCATCGGACGCGCTTGGGGCGACTACCACTGCCAACCCCTTATCCCGCGATGCGTCCGATACACAGATAGTTCCGAGGCGGCCGAGGAGGTGGGGGATGCAGCGAGATGGCCCCAACGGCTAGACGGAAGAGGCTGCAGGGCCGCCTCGGAATAGTCCAAGCATCGGACGCGCTTGGGGCGACTACCAGTGACAACCCCTTATCCCGCGATGCGTCCGATACACAGATAGTTCCGAGGCGGCCAAGGAGCCTCACCGCATAGCAATCGTGGTGCGAGGTGGGGGATGCGGCGAGATGGCCCCAACGGCTAGACGGAAGAGGCTGCAGGGCCGCCTCGGAATGGTCCAAGCATCGGATGCGCTTGGGGCGACTACCACTGCCAACCCCTTATCCCGCGATGCGTCCGATACACAGATAGTTCCAAGGCGGCCGAGGAGCCTCACAGCATAGCAATCGGGGTGCGAGGCGAGGGATGCGGCGAGAAAGCCCCAACGGCTAGAGGGAAGAGGCTTCAGGTCCGCCTCGGAATGGTCCAAGCATCGGACGCGCTTGGGGCGACTACCAGTGACAACCCCTTATCCCGCGACGCGTCCGATACACAGATAGTTCCAAGGCGGCCGAGGAGCCTCACCGCATAGCAATCGGGGTGCGAGGCGAGGGATGCGGCGAGAAGGACCCAACGGCTACACGGAAGAGGCTTCGGGGCCGCCTCGGAATGGTCCAAGCATCGGACGCGCTTGGGGCGACTACCAGTGACAACCCCTTATCCCGCGACGCGTCCGATACACAGATAGTTCCAAGGCGGCCGAGGAGCCTCACCGCATAGCAATCGGGGTGCGAGGCGAGGGATGCGGCGAGAAGGACCCAACGGCTACACGGAAGAGGCTTCGGGGCCGCCTCGGAATGGTCCAAGCATCGGACGCGCTTGGGGCGACTACCAGTGACAACCCCTTATCCCGCGACGCGTCCGATACACAGATAGTTCCAAGGCGGCCGAGGAGCCTCACCGCATAGCAATCGGGGTGCGAGGCGAGGGATGCGGCGAGAAGGACCCAACGGCTAGACGGAAGAGGCTTCGGGTCCGCCTCGGAATGGTCCAAGCATCGGACGCGCTTGGGGCGACTACCAGTGACAACCCCTTATCCCGCGACGCGTCCGATACACAGATAGTTCCAAGGCGGCCGAGGAGCCTCACCGCATAGCAATCGGGGTGCGAGGCGAGGGATGCGGCGAGAAGGACCCAACGGCTAGACGGAAGAGGCTTCGGGTCCGCCTCGGAATGGTCCAAGCATCGGACGCGCTTGGGGCGACTACCAGTGACAACCCCTTATCCCGCGACGCGTCCGATACACAGATAGTTCCAAGGCGGCCGAGGAGCCTCACCGCATAGCAATCGGGGTGCGAGGCGAGGGATGCGGCGAGAAGGACCCAACGGCTAGACGGAAGAGGCTTCGGGTCCGCCTCGGAATGGTCCAAGCATCGGACGCGCTTGGGGCGACTACCAGTGACAACCCCTTATCCCGCGACGCGTCCGATACACAGATAGTTCCGAGGCGGCCGAGGAGCCTCACCGCATAGCAATCGGGGTGCGAGGCGAAGGATGCGGCGAGAAGGACCCAACGGCTAGACGGAAGAGGCTTCGGGTCCGCCTCGGAATGGTCCAAGCATCGGACGCGCTTGGGGCGACTACCAGTGACAACCCCTTATCCCGCGACGCGTCCGATACACAGATAGTTCCAAGGCGGCCGAGGAGCCTCACCGCATAGCAATCGGGGTGCGAGGCGAGGGATGCGGCGAGAAGGACCCAACGGCTAGACGGAAGAGGCTTCAGGGCCGCCTCGGAATGGTCCAAGCATCGAACGCGCTTGGGGCGACTACCAGTGACAACCCCTTATCCCGCGACGCGTCCGATACACAGATAGTTCCGAGGCGGCCGAGGAGCCTCACCGCATAGCAATCGGGGTGCGAGGCGAGGGATGCGGCGAGAAGGACCCAACGGCTAGACGGAAGAGGCTTCAGGGCCGCCTCGGAATGGTCCAAGCATCGGACGCGCTTGGGGCGACTACCAGTGACAACCCCTTATCCCGCGACGCGTCCGATACACAGATAGTTCCGAGGCGGCCGAGGAGCCTCACCGCATAGCAATCGGGGTGCGAGGCGAGGGATGCGGCGAGAAGGACCCAACGGCTAGACGGAAGAGGCTTCAGGGCCGCCTCGGAATGGTCCAAGCATCGGACGCGCTTGGGGCGACTACCAATGACAACCCCTTATCCCGCGACGCGTCCGATACACAGATAGTTCCGAGGCGGCCGAGGAGCCTCACCGCATAGCAATCGGGGTGCGAGGCGAGGGATGCGGCGAGAAGGACCCAACGGCTAGACGGAAGAGGCTTCAGGGCCGCCTCGGAATGGTCCAAGCATCGGACGCGCTTGGGGCGACTACCAGTGACAACCCCTTATCCCGCGACGCGTCCGATACATAGATAGTTCCGAGGCGGCCGAGGAGCCTCACCGCATAGCAATCGGGGTGCGAGGCGAGGGATGCGGCGAGAAGGACCCAACGGCTAGACGGAAGAGGCTTCAGGGCCGCCTCGGAATGGTCCAAGCATCGGACGCGCTTGGGGCGACTACCGTTGCCAACCCCTTATCCCGCGATGCGTCTGATACACAGATAGTTCCGAGGCGGCCGAGGAGCCTCACCGCATAGCAATCGGGTTGCGAGGCAGATTATTGGGAAGGGAACCCCCTGGGATGCGGCTCAAGCAGTGCCCAAAGGGACTGGAATGCGGAATCACATCGAGAGACCCAAATGCTATACGAGGGCTCAAATCGAATTATCGATTTGGCCACGACATGGACGCATCGGAACGACTACCTTTGCCGAACCACTCGCAATTGCATCCATACCGAAACCAATAGACATTTCCGTTAGAGCCCTCGCATAGCATTCGGGAATCTCGCATGCCCCTCTAAATCGACCAATGCTGGCGCTCAATGAAAATCCGAGCGCTACCACCGTTCGAGCGCCAGCATTGGTCGAGTTAGAGGGGCACGGGGGAGAATGCTCCAGTCAACACCTCCCCTATATAAGTTATTTGTCCGATTCTCGCACAACCGTAGTCTGCCTCGTCGAATCAAACAACGGTCCCAGATTCCGACTTCCGTTCCGTAGAGACCCAAAAGCTAGATGGAGGCTCGCAAGAAAGAGAGTCGGCGCATAGCAATCGGGTTTCTCGAACGTTTAGGGACCGAGCTCACTTGCGGATAGGGCAAAATCCGCCAAGCAACCCAAAAGCTAGACGGGGGCTCGAATCGAATCGCCTAGGCGGCCACAACAACGACGTGTTGGATCGACTACCAGTGCCAAACCATTCAGCAAGACTAGTCTGTGTCGAGGCCGGATAGAGATTCTCAGAGAGCGCCCGCATAGCATTTAGGAGACCTGCCGCGTCCCTCACACTCGACAAATGGTGGTGCACGTTTATAAATCCGAGCGATCCCAACCCTTTCAAGCACCAACATCGGTCGAGATAGAGGGGCACGGAGGGGGCTGCGTGAGACAACACAGTCCCCTATATAAGTTATTTGTCCGATTCTCACACATCCGAAGAATGGTCATCAAATCGGACAACAGCCCAAACTTCCGACTTCCGTCCCAGAAAGCCCAAGAGCTATCTAAAACGTTCATGGCCGGAACTCGATCGCGGCTATACCAGTCCGCCAAGCAACCCAAAAGCTAGACTGGAGCTCTAGTCGAATCACCTCTGTGGCCATTGCAAGGACGTGTTGGAGCGACTACCATTGCCGAACCATTCCGCAGGTCGAGTCCATACCAAGGCCGCATAGAGATTCACGATGAGCTCCTGCATAGCAATCAGGAGACTTGCCGTGTCCATCACAATCGATAAATCCTGGTGCAAGATTTTTGCATCCGAGCGCTCCAACCAGTCGAGCACCAGCATCAATCGACATAAACGGGCACGGGGGGAGGATGCTCGAGAACACTACCTCCCCTATATAAGTTATTTGTCCGATTCTCAAGCAGCCGAAGTCTGGTCATCGAATCGGGTCAAAGACCACAACTTCCGACTTTACCCACAATGCAAGTCATCGAATCGAACATCGGCCCCCGAGTCGGACTCCATGCGTATGTCAGGTCATCGGACCCAAATTCCGCCTTCCTGCGCATGGCGGGCCATCAATATCAACTCGGTCATCGGACCCAAACTCCGCCTTTTTGCGTATGGCACGCCTTCAAATCGGTCATCGGACCCAAATTCCGCCTTCCTGTGCATGGCGGGCCATCAACATCAACTCGGTCATCGGACCCAAATTCCGCCTTTCTGCGCATGGCACGCCATCAACTCGGTCATCGGACCCAAATTCCGCCTTCCTGCGCATGGCAGGTCATCGGACACAAATTCAGACCTCGCCAATATGCCTACGTATCGAATCGGTCATCGGACCCAACTTCCGACTTCATCCATACTGTAGGGTCTTTGAGGTTGGCGCGGTGCGCTCAACCCAGGGAGTCGACCCATCGAAGCATACACCTCCCCTATATAAGCTATTTGTCCGATTCCCACACCTGTGTAGTTTGCACCTCTGACCAGGACATCGACCCCAACTTCCGAACTCGACTGCAACGACGGCACCAGCGCCTTGGTGCGCACCTTGCGACGCACAGTCCCAACATTCGCCTTCCTGCACATGGCAGGTCATCGGACCCAAATTCCGACCTCGCGAGTATGCCTACATATCGAATCGGTCATCGGACCCAACTTCCGACTTCATCCATACCGTAGGGTCTTTGAGGTTGGCGCGGTGCGCTCAACCCGGGGAGTCGACCCAACGAAGCATACACCTCCCCTATATAAGCTATTTGTCCGATTCCCACACCTGTGTAGTTTGCACCTCCGATCAAGACATCGACCCCAACTTCCGAACTCGCCTCCAACGACCGAACCAGCGCCTTGGTGCGCACCTTGCAACGCACAGTGCCAACATTCGCCTTCCTGCACGTGGCAGGTCATCGGACCCAAATTCCGACCTCGCGAGTATGCCTACATATCGAATCGGTCATCGGACCCAACTTCCGACTTCATCCATACCGTAGGGTCTTTGAGGTTGGCGCGGTGCGCTCAACCCGGGGAGTCGACCCAACGAAGCATACACCTCCCCTATATAAGCTATTTGTCCGATTCCCACACCTGTGTAGCTTGCACCTCCGATCAGGACATCGACCCCAACTTCCGAACTCGACTAAAAAGACCGCACCAGCGCCTTGGTGTGCACCTTGCAACGCACAGTGTCAACATTCGCCTTCCTGCACATGGCAGGTCATCGGACCCAAATTCCGACCTCATGAGCATACCTACTAATCGAATCGGTCATCGGACCCAACTTCCGACTTCATCCATACCGTAGGGTCTTTGAGGTTGGCGCGGTGCGCTCAACCTGGGGAGTCGACCCATCGAAGCATACACCTCCCCTATATAAGCTATTTGTCCGATTCCGACACCTGTGTAGTTTGCACCTCCGCTCAGGACATCGACCCCAACTTCCGAACTCGCCTGCAACGACCGAACCAGCGCCTTGGTGCGCACCAAAAGTGCGCACTTTTGGAGGGCACTTTTGTGCGCTCCAAAGGTGCGCACTTTTGGAGGGCACTTTTCTGCGCTCCAAAGGTGCGCACTTTTGGAGGGCACTTTTTGGAGGGCACTTTTCTGCGCTCCAAAGGTGCGCACTTTTGGAGGGCACTTTTTGGAGGGCACTTTTCTGCGCTCCAAAGGTGCGCACTTTTGGAGGGCACTTTTTGGAGGGCACTTTTCTGCGCTCCAAAGGTGCGCACTTTTGGAGGGCACTTTTTGGAGGGCACTTTTCTGCGCTCCAAAGGTGCGCACTTTTGGAGGGCACTTTTTGGAGGGCACTTTTCTGCGCTCCAAAGGTGCGCACTTTTGGAGGGCACTTTTTGGAGGGCACTTTTCTGCGCTCCAAAGGTGCGCACTTTTGGAGGGCACTTTTTGGAGGGCACTTTTCTGCGCTCCAAAGGTGCGCACTTTTGGAGGGCACTTTTGTGCACTCCAAAGGTGCGCACTTTTGGAGGGCACTTTTCCTGTGCTCCAAAGGTGCACACCTAGGTGAGCACCTTCGACCACACCTTGTAGCACACCAAACTCTGACTTTCGACTTCATCCGCAATGCAGGGTCTTTGAGGTTGGCGCAATGCGCACAACCAGGGGAGTCGACCCATCAAACCCAACACCTCCCCTATATAAGCTATTTGTCTGATTCTCATACATGCGTAGCCTGCAGGAGCAATTAGGACATCGACCCCAACTTTCGGCTTCTAAACGAAAACAAGGTCTTTGAGGTTGGTGTAATGCGAACAACTAGGGGAGTCAACCCATCAAACCCAACACCTCCCCTATATAAGCTATTTGTCTGATTCTCATACATGTGTAGTCTACAGGAGCAATTAGGACATCGACCCCAACTTTTGACTTCTTAACGAAAATAAGGTCTTTGAGGTTGACGTAATGCGCACAACCAGGGGAGTCGACCCATCAAACCCAACACCTCCCCTATATAAGCTATTTGTCCGATTCTCATACATGTGTAGCCTGCAGGAGCCATTAGGACATTGACCCCAACTTTTGACTTCTTAACGAAAACAAGGTCTTTGAGGTTGGCGTAATGCGCACAACCAAGGGAGTTGACCCATCAAACCCAACACCTCCCCTATATAAGCTATTTGTCTGATTCTCATACATGTGTAGCCTGCAACAACGATTAGGACATCCACCCCAACTTCTGAATTCGTCTGCGTTGACCGCACCAAAGGTGCACGCCTTGGTGCTCACCAAAATCCGACTTCCGACTTCTTCTGCTATGCGGGGTCTTTGAGGTTGGCGCAGTGCGCACAACCAGGGGAGTCAACCCACCGAATGCAACACCTCCCCTATATAAGCTATTTGTCTGATTCTCATACATGCGTAGACTGCAGCAATGATTAGGACATCCACCCCAACTTTTGACTTCTTAAACAAGACAGGGTCTTTGAAGTTGGTGCAGTGCACACAACCAGGGGAGTCGACCCATCAAACGCAACACCTCCCCTATATAAAGCTATTTGTCCGATTCTCATACGTGTAGTCTGCAGCAGCGATTAGGACATCGACCCCAACTTCCGAATTCGTTTGCATTGACCGCACCAAAGGTGCACGCCTTGGTGTGCACCCTGGAGTGCACTTTGGTGCTCACCTCGGTGCACACTTTGGTGTGCACCTCGGTGTGCACCAAAGGTGCGCACCTTGGAGCGCACCAAAGGTGTACACTTTGGAGCGCACCACATAGGGTCTTTGAGAGGTTGGCGCAGTGCGCACACCAAGGTGGGTGTTGAGGTGCGTGCCGAGGTGGGTGGGTGCTAGGGTGCGCTCCATGGTGGGTGCCAGGGTGGGTGCGTGCTAGGGTGGATTCCAAAGAGGGTCATAGGGTGGGTGCCAAGGTGGGTTGGTGATATAGTGGGTTCAAAGGTGGGTACTAGGGTGGGTTCCAAGGTGGGTCACAAGTTGGGTGCCAGGATGCGTGGGTGTTAGGTTGGGTGCCAAGGTGGGCTCCTGCGTGGGTGGGTGCTAGGGTGGGTTTCAAGGTGGACGCGAGGGCGGGTGCCAAGGTGGGTAACAAGTTGGGTGTTAGGATGGGTGAGTGCTAGAGTGGGTGCCAAGGTGGGTGGGTGCTAAGGTGGATGCCAAGGTGGTTCACAGGGTGGGTGGGTTCTAGGGTGAGTTCCAAGGTGGGTCACAGGTTCAGTGCTAGGGTGGGTGTCAAGGCGGGTGTCGAGGTGCCTGGGTGCTAGGGTGTGGATGCCAATGTGGGTCATAGGGTGGGTACTAGGGTGGGCTGCAATGTGGGTGCCAAGGTGGGTAACATGCTCGGTGGGTTCTAAATTGGGTGCCAGGGTGGGTGTGCACCCACCTTGCCCGAGGTGGGTGCCAAGGTGCCAGTGTGGGTGGGTGCTAAGGTGGATGCCAAGGTGGGTGAGAAGGTGGGTGATAGGTTGAGTGGTAGGATGGGTGGGTGCCAAGATGGGTCACAGGGTGGGTGCAAGGGTGGGTAGGTGCTAGGGTTGGTGTCAGGGTGGGTGGGTGCTAGGTTGGGTTCCAAGGTGGGTGCGAGGGTGAGTGTCAAGGTGGGTCACAGGTTAGGTGCTAGGATGGGTGAGTGCTAGGGTGCAAAGGTGCCAGGGTGGGTGCTAGGATGGGTCGATGCTAGGGTGAGTGGCAAGGTGGGTCCACAAGTGTCAAGGTGGGTGCCGAGGTGGGTGCCAAGTCGGCGACTGCTATGGTGGATGCCAAGGTGGGTCACGGGGTGGGTGCCAAGTTGCTAGGTTGGGTTCCAAGGTGGGTGCCAACGTGGGTGCTAGGGTGCGTGGGTTAAAGGGTGTGTCACAACGTGGGTGCCAGGATGGGTGCGCACCCACACTGGCCAAGACGGGTGCGGGTGCAAGGTTGGGTTCCAAGCCCGGTCACAGGCTGGGTGCTAGGATGGGTGGGTGCCAAGGTGGGCACCAGGGTGGGTGCACCCACCCTGGCCAAGGTGGGTCACGGGGTGGGTCCTAGGGTGGGTAACGGGGTGGGTACTAAGGTGCGTGCCAAGGTGGGTCATAGGGTGGGTGCCAAGGTGGGCACCAGGGTGGGTGTGCACCAACCCTAGCCAGGGTAGGTCACGGGGTGGTTGTCGGGGTGGGCGTCAAGGAGCCAAGGTGGGTGGCAAGTAGCCAAGTTGCGTGCCAAGGTGGGTGTCGGGGTGGGTGCCAAGGATCCAAGGTGGGTGCCAAGGAACCAAGGTGGGTGTCTGGGTGGGTGCCGAGGTGGGAGCCAGGGTGGGTCCCAAGGTGAGTGCAAAGGTGGGTGCCAGGGTCAAGGTGAGTGCCAATGTGGGTTCCAAGGTGCCAGGGTCAGGGTGAGTGCCAATGTGGGTTCAAAGGTGCTAAGTTGGGTGCGAGGTTGGGTGCGAGGGTGGGTGGGTGCCAAGGTGTGCTAGGTGGAAGCCCGGGTGGGTCGGCATCCCATGGGTGTCGAGTTGGGTGCCTGATGGGTGCTTCTTGTCAAGTTTTAGTCGTCGGGACTCATTTCGAGCCTTAGAGGTCGTTTCTTGTCCGGTTGCCCTGTCTTCGACCTGGGAACCCAATTTTGGTCCTCGGGTCCCATTTTTTTTTGTCTCGCATCCCACTTTTGGCCTGTGGCCTTTTCGGGGTCGATTCTCGTTTTGGGCATCAGAGCATGTTTCTTCTCCTAAAACCCAATATTTGTTTATTAAGTCTCGGAACACATTTTTGTTCTCGTGGACCCATCATGGGTCTTGGAACGCATTTGTGGTCCTTGGGTCCCATTTTGCATCCCGAAACTTGTGTTTTGGTGCTTGATCCCTATTTTGGGTGCCCACCTTGCACCAAGTGCGCACCCGGGGCAAACCGAGCGCCTTGGTGCACCGGGGCAAGATCGAGCGTGCACCCGAGGCGCCCCGAACATGCACCAAGGTGCACTCGGCCCACATGTGAGCGCAGGTCGTTGCGCCCGAGGTGGTGTGTGGGCACCGCGTTGCAGACGGGACACTGCACGCACACGACGCCCCCTCCAGGTGCACGCACGTAGGCCGGGCCGGGTGCACACCCGACGCCCTAGCAAGGTGCGCGCACCCGGGCAGGGCTCACACTTGGCGAACGGGGCGCACTTCGCGAGGGAGGGTGTGCACCTCGACGGGGGTGGGTGGCCGGGGTGGATTCGCACGTGGGTCGCGGTTTGCTAAGTACACACTGCGACAAGCTCATAACGGGTGCGATCATACCAGCATTAGTGCACCGGATCCCATCAGAACTCCGCAGTTAAGCGCGCTTGGGCCGGAGTAGTACTGGGATGGGTGACCTCCCGGGAAGTCCCGGTGTTGCACCCTTTTTTAGTTTTTCGCCGGGCGTCGCAATGCTATTTGAATAAACCTTTTGCCCGTTTGCGTTCTCGTCGGGGCCGGGCCGGGCCGGGGTGCGCTGCCCGCACTACCGCGCGCGCGGGGGCGACACCGAGCGCGCACCCGAGGCGCCCCGAGCACACAGGCCACGGTGCAACCCGGGCGTTGTGCGCGCACCCCGGTGCGCCCGAGGTGCTGCGCGCGCACCCAGGTGAAATCGGTGTGCACCTCGGCCAGTGCGCGCTCGGTCGAGTCGCGCACGTTGGCCAAGGTGCACGGTGATGTTTCTTACTCTAAGGTTCCGCACCAGACGCCCGGGACAGGTGAGCGAAGCTGGGCGGGGCCGGGTGCGCGGCCGGGGCAGGTGCACGCAGCTGGAGAGAGCTTTGGAGCACACTTCGGAGCGCACCAATGATGCGCTCCATTCAAAAGTTTCCTGAAAAGGCAAAAAAAGTTGAGATTATAGAATTTCCCACTTGAGAGATTGTAAAAAAAAAAAATTTAAAATGAAGGAAACGCGGGTGCCAAGGTGTGCGCAGCCCAGCCAAGGTGTGCGCACCAAGGCGCCCACCCTGGCGAAGGTGCACGCAAGGTGCGCACCCGAGGCAAACCGGACAATTAACCCAACTTTCGACTTCGCGCGCACCTTGGAGCGCACTTCGGAGCGCTCCTTGGTGCGCACCAATCTTGGGCACCTCGGAGTGCACCATGGCGCCCACCAAGGTGCGCACCCGGGGCAAACCGAGCTCCGACTTCGTGCGCACCTTGGAGCGCACGAAAGGTGCGCACCATGGCGCCCACCAAGGTGCGCAGCCCAGCCAAGGCGTGCGCATCAAGGTGCGCACCCTGGCGAAGGTGCGCACCCGGGGCAAACCGAGCTCCGACTTCGTGCGCACCTTGGAGCGCACAAAAGGTGCGCAACCCAGCCAAGGTGTGCGCACCCCGGTCAAACCGAGCTCCGAATCGTGCGCACCAGAGGTGCACGCCATCGTGCGCACCTTGGAGCACACTTCGGAGCCCTCCTTGGTGCGCGCCGATGTTGCGCACCTCGGAGCGCACCCGGGGAAAACAATGCAATTAACCCGACTTTCGACTTCGTGGGCACCTCGGAGCGCTCTCGGGTTCGCACCTCGGAGCACACCGAGGTGCGCACCTTTGATGCGCTGCCTTCACCAATTTCCAGAAAAGGCAAGAAAACATTGAGAAGGTGTGCGCACCGAGGTGCCCACCCTGGCGAAGGTGCACGCGAGGTGCGCACCCGGGGCAAACCGGGCTCCGACTTCGTGCACGCCGCACCTTGGAGCACACTTCGGAGCGCTCCTTGGTGCGCACCAGGGCGCGCAACCCAGCCGAGGTGCCCACCCCGGCGAAGGTGCACGCGAGGTGCGCACCCGGGGCAAACCGGGCTCCGACTTCGTGCACGCCATGGTGCCCACCGCGGCGAAGGTGCACGCGAGGTGCGCACCCGGGGCAAACCGGGCTCCGACTTCGTGCACGCCGCACCTTGGAGCACACTTCGGAGCGCTCCTTGGTGCGCACCATGGTGCCCACCAGGGCGCGCAACCCCGCCGAAGGTGCACGCGAGGTGCGCACCCGGGGCAAACCGGGCTCCGACTTCGTGCACGCCGCACCTTGGAGCACACTTCGGAGCGCTCCTTGGTGCGCACCATGGTGCCCACCAGGGCGCGCAACCCCGCCGAAGGTGCACGCGAGGTGCGCACCCGGGGCAAACCGGGCTCCGACTTCGTGCACGCCATGGTGCGCACCGCGGCGAAGGTGCGCACCCGGGGCAAACCGGGCTCCGACTTCGTGCACGCCGCACCTTGGAGCACACTTCGGAGCGCTCCTTGGTGCGCACCAGGGCGCGCAACCCAGCCGAGGTGCCCACCCCGGCGAAGGTGCACGCGAGGTGCGTACCCGGGGCAAACCGGGCTCCGACTTCGTGCACGCCGCACCTTGGAGCACACTTCGGAGCGCTCCTTGGTGCGCACCATGGTGCCCACCAGGCCGCGCAACCCAGCCAAGGTGTGCGCACCAAGGTGCACGCGAGGTGCGCACCCGGGGCAAACCGGGGTCCGACTTCGTGCACGCCGCACCTTGGAGCACACATCGGGGCGCTCCCGGGTTCGCACCGGCGTTGCGCACCGTGGTGGGCACCTCGGAGCACACCAAGGTGGGCAGCGAGGTGCGCACCTTTGATGCGATGCCTTCACTAATTTCCATAAAAGGCAAAAAAAAAACGAGATTTTAAAATTTCCGTTTTGAAAGATAGTGAGAAAAAGGGAATGCTGGTGCCATCTTGAGCCCGCCCTGGTGCGCAGCCCAGCCAAGGTGTGCGCACCAAGGTGCCCACCCTGGCGAAGGTGCGCGCCCGGGCAATTAACCCAACTTCCAACTTCGCGCGCGCCAGGGTGGGAGCGCACCCAACAACCGGGCCTGGGAAGAGCCAATGCGAGAAACCCCACCAAACGCTCTGACAAAAAAAGAGGGGGCGCTCCAGTAACCCCGCTTCGGAGCGCACCCTGGGCAAACCCAGCCAAGGTGCCCACCCCGGCCAAGGTGCAGGCGAGGTGCGCACCCGGGGCAAACCGGGCTCCGACAACGTGCACGCCGCACCTTGGAGCACACTTCGTAGCGCTCCCGGGTGCGCACCTCAGAGCACACCAAGGTGGGCAGCGAGGTGCGCACCTTTGATGCGCTGCCTTCACTAATTTCCAGAAAAGGCAAAAAAAAAAGGAGATTTTAAAATTTCCGTTTTGAAAGATAGTGAAAAAAACGGAACGCGCGTGCCATCTTGAGCCCGCCCTGGTGCGCAGCCCAGGTAAGGTGCCCACCCTGGCAAAGGTGCGCACCCGGGCAATTAACCCTACTTCCGACTTCGTGCGCGCCAGGGTGGCAACCGGGCCTCGGAAGAGCCAATGCGAGAAACCCCACCAAACGCTCCGACAAAAAAAGAGGCGGCGCTCCAATAACCCCGCTTCGGAGCGCAGCCGGGGCAAACCCAGCCAAGGTGCCCACCCCGACG
>NW_026728939.1:337500-352500 GCF_030272615.1 Cryptomeria japonica
CGCAAGGCAACCTCCATGGGACATGGAAAAGACTCGAGAAGAGAGCTCGCTCACGGGAGAGAGAAGCCAAGGAGACCACGAGAGTGCTGAGAGTGGGACAGCGCTGAATAGGCGGGAGAAGCCTGCGCGTATAAACGGAGATATATATCCAATTGCAACGAAGGAACGTGCCAAAGATCGAGAACAATGGCAGAAATGCTAGTAACGTGCACTTCGGGACCAACGCATCACCGGAAGACAACCGCCAAACATCGAAAGAGTCGCGATGCTCCGCAACCTACGTGCAAAGCGGTCGCACACCGGGTAAGGGAGTGAGAGCCCCAAACATAGCTGGGCGAGGCGCTCACTCCGCTCTTTAATATCTCGTTAATACCGCCAAGGAAATGGCACAAGCACACACACACAAGCATCCTCGGAAGAGGACAGTTCGAGTGACAGGTCAAATCCAAGAGTTCCGAAGACTACCTCCAGGAACAATCGGGAACAAGACCGATTACAAGTCGTCGAGTCTGTTACTGGGCGAACACGAGATGCGCACAGGAAATCGATCAGCCCTCACAATGGCCCAAGGCCAGAGATCGGACTGCTACGATTTACCCCAACAATCATCGTGCCACTCTTCGCAGAGAGGTGATAGACGCCAACGAGCCCGCGCATAGCAATCGAGGTGTAAAAAGGGCGTTGAAGGCAGGAAGCCTGGACGAAAGAGGCTACGAGGTCACCTCGAAGCGGTCTAAGAATCGGGCGCACTTGGGGCGACTACCAGTGCCAACCCCTTATCCCGCGGTGCGTCCGACACACAGAAATTTCCAAGGCGGCCAAGGAGCCTCCCCGCATAGCAATCGGGGTGTGAGGTTACGGATGCAGCATTGATAGCAATCGAGGTGTGAGGCGAAGGATGCAGAAGTGAGAGCCGAGGGATGTAGCAGAGATAGCAATCGGGGTGTGTGATGCAGAAGAGATAGCAATCGAGGTGTGCGGTGGGAAGGGCCCAGCAGCCAGAATGCATGAAGCGACGGATGAAGCAGTGATGACAACCGGGCTGTGAGGAGAGGAGGGATGCAGCCAAGAAAGCAATCAGGGCTCGAGGCAAGGGATGCATCAAGGATAGCAATCATGTTGTGAGGCGAGATTCCAAAGGCTAAACGTGAGAGGCTGCAGGGTCGACTCAGAGAGGTCTATGCATGTGAGAGGCTGAAAGCAAGGTCGACTCGGAGCGGTCTATGCATCGGGCGCGCTTGGGGCGACTACCAGTGCCAACCCCTTATCCCGCGACGCGTCCGACAAAGAGAACGTTCCAAGGCGGCAGAGGAGGTTACCAGCCGAAGGATGCAGTAGCAATAACAGGTATAGTTCCGCGGCGGCCGAGAAGACTCACCGCATAGGAATCGGGATGCGAGGCGAGGGATGCGGCGGGAAGGCCCCGACGGCTAAACGGAAGAGGCTGCAGGGCCGCCTCGGAATGGTCCAAGCATCGGATGCGATTGGGACGACTACCAGTGCCAACCCCTTATCCCGCGATGCGTCCGATACACAGATAGTTCCAAGGCGGCCGAGGAGCCTCACCGCATATCAATCGGGGTGCGAGGCGAGGGATGGGGCGGGAAGGCCCCAACGGCTAGACGGAAGAGGCTTCAGGGCCACCTCGGAATGGTCCAAGCATCGGACGCGCTTGGGGCGACTGCCAGTGCCAACCCCTTATCCCGCGATGCGTCCGATACACAGATGGTTCCAAGGCGGCCGAGGAGCCTCACCGCATAGCAATCGGGGGTGCGAGGCGAGGGATGGGGCGGGAAGGCCCCAACGGCTAGACGGAAGAGGCTTCAGGGCCGCCTAGGAATGGTCCAAGCATCGGACACGCTTGGGGCGACTACCAGTGACAGCCCCCTATCCCGCGATGCGTCCGATACGAAGATGGTTCCAAGGCGGCCGAGGAGCCTCACCGCATAGCAATCGGGGTGCGAGGTGGGGGATGCGGCGAGATGGCCCCAACGGCTAGACGGAAGAGGCCACAGGGCCGCGTCGGAATAGTCCAAGCATCGGACGCGCTTGGGGCGACTACCAGTGACAACCCCTTATCCCGCGATGCGTCCGATACGAAGATAGTTCCAAGGCGGCCGAGGAGCCTCACCGCATAGCAATCGGGGTGCGAGGTGGGGGATGCGGCGAGATGGCCCCAACGGCTAGACGGAAGAGGCTGCAGGGCCGCCTCGGAATAGTCCAAGCATCGGACGCGCTTGGGGCCACTACCAGTGACAACCCCTTATCCCGCAATGCGTCCGATACGAAGATAGTTCCAAGGCGGCCGAAGAGCCTCACCGCATAGCAATCGGGGTGCGAGGTGGGGGATGCGGCGAGATGGCCCCAACGGCTAGACGGAAGAGGCCACAGGGCCGCCTCGGAATAGTCCAAGCATCGGACGCGCTTGGGGCGACTACCAGTGACAACCCCTTATCCCGCGATGCGTCCGATACGAAGATAGTTCCCAGGCGGCCGAGGAGCCTCACCGCATAGCAATCGGGGTGCGAGGCGAGGGATGCGGCGAGATGGCCCCAAAGGCTAGACGGAAGAGGCTGCAGGGCTGCCTCGGAATAGTCCAAGCATCGGACGCGCTTGGGGCGACTACCACTGCCAACCCCTTATCCCGCGATGCGTCCGATACACAGATAGTTCCGAGGCGGCCGAGGAGGTGGGGGATGCAGCGAGATGGCCCCAACGGCTAGACGGAAGAGGCTGCAGGGCCGCCTCGGAATAGTCCAAGCATCGGACGCGCTTGGGGCGACTACCAGTGACAACCCCTTATCCCGCGATGCGTCCGATACACAGATAGTTCCGAGGCGGCCAAGGAGCCTCACCGCATAGCAATCGTGGTGCGAGGTGGGGGATGCGGCGAGATGGCCCCAACGGCTAGACGGAAGAGGCTGCAGGGCCGCCTCGGAATGGTCCAAGCATCGGATGCGCTTGGGGCGACTACCACTGCCAACCCCTTATCCCGCGATGCGTCCGATACACAGATAGTTCCAAGGCGGCCGAGGAGCCTCACAGCATAGCAATCAGGGTGCGAGGCGAGGGATGCGGCGAGAAAGCCCCAACGGCTAGAGGGAAGAGGCTTCAGGTCCGCCTCGGAATGGTCCAAGCATCGGACGCGCTTGGGGCGACTACCAGTGACAACCCCTTATCCCGCGACGCGTCCGATACACAGATAGTTCCAAGGCGGCCGAGGAGCCTCACCGCATAGCAATCGGGGTGCGAGGCGAGGGATGCGGCGAGAAGGACCCAACGGCTACACGGAAGAGGCTTCGGGGCCGCCTCGGAATGGTCCAAGCATCGGACGCGCTTGGGGCGACTACCAGTGACAACCCCTTATCCCGCGACGCGTCCGATACACAGATAGTTCCAAGGCGGCCGAGGAGCCTCACCGCATAGCAATCGGGGTGCGAGGCGAGGGATGCGGCGAGAAGGACCCAACGGCTACACGGAAGAGGCTTCGGGGCCGCCTCGGAATGGTCCAAGCATCGGACGCGCTTGGGGCGACTACCAGTGACAACCCCTTATCCCGCGACGCGTCCGATACACAGATAGTTCCAAGGCGGCCGAGGAGCCTCACCGCATAGCAATCGGGGTGCGAGGCGAGGGATGCGGCGAGAAGGACCCAACGGCTAGACGGAAGAGGCTTCGGGTCCGCCTCGGAATGGTCCAAGCATCGGACGCGCTTGGGGCGACTACCAGTGACAACCCCTTATCCCGCGACGCGTCCGATACACAGATAGTTCCAAGGCGGCCGAGGAGCCTCACCGCAGAGCAATCGGGGTGCGAGGCGAGGGATGCGGCGAGAAGGACCCAACGGCTAGACGGAAGAGGCTTCGGGTCCGCCTCGGAATGGTCCAAGCATCGGACGCGCTTGGGGCGACTACCAGTGACAACCCCTTATCCCGCGACGCGTCCGATACACAGATAGTTCCAAGGCGGCCGAGGAGCCTCACCGCATAGCAATCGGGGTGCGAGGCGAGGGATGCGGCGAGAAGGACCCAACGGCTAGACGGAAGAGGCTTCGGGTCCGCCTCGGAATGGTCCAAGCATCGGACGCGCTTGGGGCGACTACCAGTGACAACCCCTTATCCCGCGACGCGTCCGATACACAGATAGTTCCGAGGCGGCCGAGGAGCCTCACCGCATAGCAATCGGGGTGCGAGGCGAAGGATGCGGCGAGAAGGACCCAACGGCTAGACGGAAGAGGCTTCGGGTCCGCCTCGGAATGGTCTAAGCATCGGACGCGCTTGGGGCGACTACCAGTGACAACCCCTTATCCCGCGACGCGTCCGATACACAGATAGTTCCAAGGCGGCCGAGGAGCCTCACCGCATAGCAATCGGGGTGCGAGGCGAGGGATGCGGCGAGAAGGACCCAACGGCTAGACGGAAGAGGCTTCAGGGCCGCCTCGGAATGGTCCAAGCATCGGACGCGCTTGGGGCGACTACCAATGACAACCCCTTATCCCGCGACGCGTCCGATACACAGATAGTTCCGAGGCGGCCGAGGAGCCTCACCGCATAGCAATCGGGGTGCGAGGCGAGGGATGCGGCGAGAAGGACCCAACGGCTAGACGGAAGAGGCTTCAGGGCCGCCTCGGAATGGTCCAAGCATCGGACGCGCTTGGGGCGACTACCAGTGACAACCCCTTATCCCGCGACGCGTCCGATACACAGATAGTTCCGAGGCGGCCGAGGAGCCTCACCGCATAGCAATCGGGGTGCGAGGCGAGGGATGCGGCGAGAAGGACCCAACGGCTAGACGGAAGAGGCTTCAGGGCCGCCTCGGAATGGTCCAAGCATCGGACGCGCTTGGGGCGACTACCGTTGCCAACCCCTTATCCCGCGATGCGTCTGATACACAGATAGTTCCGAGGCGGCCGAGGAGCCTCACCGCATAGCAATCGGGTTGCGAGGCAGATTATTGGGAAGGGAACCCCCTGGGATGCGGCTCAAGCAGTGCCCAAAGGGACTGGAATGCGGAATCACATCGAGAGACCCAAATGCTATACGAGGGCTCAAATCGAATTATCGATTTGGCCACGACATGGACGCATCGGAACGACTACCTTTGCCGAACCACTCGCAATTGCATCCATACCGAAACCAATAGACATTTCCGTTTTTAGCCCTCGCATAGCATTCGGGAATCTCGCATGCCCCTCTAAATCGACCAATGCTGGCGCTCAATGAAAATCCGAGCGCTACCACCGTTCGAGCGCCAGCATTGGTCGAGTTAGAGGGGCACGGGGGAGAATGCTCCAGTCAACACCTCCCCTATATAAGTTATTTGTCCGATTCTCGCACAACCGTAGTCTGCCTCGTCGAATCAAACAACGGTCCCAGATTCCGACTTCCGTTCCGTAGAGACCCAAAAGCTAGATGGAGGCTCGCAAGAAAGAGAGTCGGCGCATAGCAATCGGGTTTCTCGAACGTTTAGGGACCGAGCTCACTTGCGGATAGGGCAAAATCCGCCAAGCAACCCAAAAGCTAGACGGGGGCTCGAATCGAATCGCCTAGGCGGCCACAACAACGACGTGTTGGATCGACTACCAGTGCCAAACCATTCAGCAAGACTAGTCTGTGTCGAGGCCGGATAGAGATTCTCAGAGAGCGCTCGCATAGCATTTAGGAGACCTGCCGCGTCCCTCACACTCGACAAATGGTGGTGCACGTTTATAAATCCGAGCGATCCCAACCCTTTCAAGCACCAACATCGGTCGAGATAGAGGGGCACGGAGGGGGCTGCGTGAGACAACACAGTCCCCTATATAAGTTATTTGTCCGATTCTCACACATCCGAAGAATGGTCATCAAATCGGACAACAGCCCAAACTTCCGACTTCCGTCCCAGAAAGCCCAAGAGCTATCTAAAACGTTCATGGCCGGAACTCGATCGCGGCTATACCAGTCCGCCAAGCAACCCAAAAGCTAGACTGGAGCTCTAGTCGAATCACCTCTGTGGCCATTGCAAGGACGTGTTGGAGCGACTACCATTGCCGAACCATTCCGCAGGTCGAGTCCATACCAAGGCCGCATAGAGATTCACGATGAGCTCCTGCATAGCAATCAGGAGACTTGCCGTGTCCATCACAATCGATAAATCCTGGTGCAAGATTTTTGCATCCGAGCGCTCCAACCAGTCGAGCACCAGCATCAATCGACATAAACGGGCACGGGGGGAGGATGCTCGAGAACACTACCTCCCCTATATAAGTTATTTGTCCGATTCTCAAGCAGCCGAAGTCTGGTCATCGAATCGGGTCAAAGACCACAACTTCCGACTTTACCCACAATGCAAGTCATCGAATCGAACATCGGCCCCCGAGTCGGACTCCATGCGTATGTCAGGTCATCGGACCCAAATTCCGCCTTCCTGCGCATGGCGGGCCATCAATATCAACTCGGTCATCGGACCCAAACTCCGCCTTTTTGCGTATGGCACGCCTTCAAATCGGTCATCGGACCCAAATTCCGCCTTCCTGTGCATGGCGGGCCATCAACATCAACTCGGTCATCGGACCCAAATTCCGCCTTTCTGCGCATGGCACGCCATCAACTCGGTCATCGGACCCAAATTCCGCCTTCCTGCGCATGGCAGGTCATCGGACACAAATTCAGACCTCGCCAATATGCCTACGTATCGAATCGGTCATCGGACCCAACTTCTGACTTCATCCATACTGTAGGGTCTTTGAGGTTGGCGCGGTGCGCTCAACCCAGGGAGTCGACCCATCGAAGCATACACCTCCCCTATATAAGCTATTTGTCCGATTCCCACACCTGTGTAGTTTGCACCTCTGACCAGGACATCGACCCCAACTTCCGAACTCGACTGCAACGACGGCACCAGCGCCTTGGTGCGCACCTTGCGACGCACAGTCCCAACATTCGCCTTCCTGCACATGGCAGGTCATCGGACCCAAATTCCGACCTCGCGAGTATGCCTACATATCGAATCGGTCATCGGACCCAACTTCCGACTTCATCCATACCGTAGGGTCTTTGAGGTTGGCGCGGTGCGCTCAACCCGGGGAGTCGACCCAACGAAGCATACACCTCCCCTATATAAGCTATTTGTCCGATTCCCACACCTGTGTAGTTTGCACCTCCGATCAAGACATCGACCCCAACTTCCGAACTCGCCTCCAACGACCGAACCAGCGCCTTGGTGCGCACCTTGCAACGCACAGTGCCAACATTCGCCTTCCTGCACGTGGCAGGTCATCGGACCCAAATTCCGACCTCGCGAGTATGCCTACATATCGAATCGGTCATCGGACCCAACTTCCGACTTCATCCATACCGTAGGGTCTTTGAGGTTGGCGCGGTGCGCTCAACCCGGGGAGTCGACCCAACGAAGCATACACCTCCCCTATATAAGCTATTTGTCCGATTCCCACACCTGTGTAGCTTGCACCTCCGATCAGGACATCGACCCCAACTTCCGAACTCGACTAAAAAGACCGCACCAGCGCCTTGGTGTGCACCTTGCAACGCACAGTGTCAACATTCGCCTTCCTGCACATGGCAGGTCATCGGACCCAAATTCCGACCTCATGAGCATACCTACTAATCGAATTGGTCATCGGACCCAACTTCCGACTTCATCCATACCGTAGGGTCTTTGAGGTTGGCGCGGTGCGCTCAACCTGGGGAGTCGACCCATCGAAGCATACACCTCCCCTATATAAGCTATTTGTCCGATTCCGACACCTGTGTAGTTTGCACCTCCGCTCAGGACATCGACCCCAACTTCCGAACTCGCCTGCAACGACCGAACCAGCGCCTTGGTGCGCACCAAAAGTGCGCACTTTTGGAGGGCACTTTTGTGCGCTCCAAAGGTGCGCACTTTTGGAGGGCACTTTTCTGCGCTCCAAAGGTGCGCACTTTTGGAGGGCACTTTTTGGAGGGCACTTTTCTGCGCTCCAAAGGTGCGCACTTTTGGAGGGCACTTTTTGGAGGGCACTTTTCTGCGCTCCAAAGGTGCGCACTTTTGGAGGGCACTTTTTGGAGGGCACTTTTCTGCGCTCCAAAGGTGCGCACTTTTGGAGGGCACTTTTTGGAGGGCACTTTTCTGCGCTCCAAAGGTGCGCACTTTTGGAGGGCACTTTTTGGAGGGCACTTTTCTGCGCTCCAAAGGTGCGCACTTTTGGAGGGCACTTTTCTGCGCTCCAAAGGTGCGCACTTTTGGAGGGCACTTTTTGGAGGGCACTTTTCTGCGCTCCAAAGGTGCGCACTTTTGGAGGGCACTTTTCTGCGCTCCAAAGGTGCGCACTTTTGGAGGGCACTTTTTGGAGGGCACTTTTCTGCGCTCCAAAGGTGCGCACTTTTGGAGGGCACTTTTGTGCACTCCAAAGGTGCGCACTTTTGGAGGGCACTTTTCCTGTGCTCCAAAGGTGCACACCTAGGTGAGCACCTTCGACCACACCTTGTAGCACACCAAACTCTGACTTTCGACTTCATCCGCAATGCAGGGTCTTTGAGGTTGGCGCAATGCGCACAACCAGGGGAGTCGACCCATCAAACCCAACACCTCCCCTATATAAGCTATTTGTCTGATTCTCATACATGCGTAGCCTGCAGGAGCAATTAGGACATCGACCCCAACTTTCGGCTTCTAAACGAAAACAAGGTCTTTGAGGTTGGTGTAATGCGAACAACTAGGGGAGTCAACCCATCAAACCCAACACCTCCCCTATATAAGCTATTTGTCTGATTCTCATACATGTGTAGTCTACAGGAGCAATTAGGACATCGACCCCAACTTTTGACTTCTTAACGAAAACAAGGTCTTTGAGGTTGACGTAATGCGCACAACCAGGGGAGTCGACCCATCAAACCCAACACCTCCCCTATATAAGCTATTTGTCCGATTCTCATACATGTGTAGCCTGCAGGAGCCATTAGGACATTGACCCCAACTTTTGACTTCTTAACGAAAACAAGGTCTTTGAGGTTGGCGTAATGCGCACAACCAAGGGAGTTGACCCATCAAACCCAACACCTCCCCTATATAAGCTATTTGTCTGATTCTCATACATGTGTAGCCTGCAACAACGATTAGGACATCCACCCCAACTTCTGAATTCGTCTGCGTTGACCGCACCAAAGGTGCACGCCTTGGTGCTCACCAAAATCCGACTTCCGACTTCTTCTGCTATGCGGGGTCTTTGAGGTTGGCGCAGTGCGCACAACCAGGGGAGTCAACCCACCGAATGCAACACCTCCCCTATATAAGCTATTTGTCTGATTCTCATACATGCGTAGACTGCAGCAATGATTAGGACATCCACCCCAACTTTTGACTTCTTAAACAAGACAGGGTCTTTGAAGTTGGTGCAGTGCACACAACCAGGGGAGTCGACCCATCAAACGCAACACCTCCCCTATATAAAGCTATTTGTCCGATTCTCATACGTGTAGTCTGCAGCAGCGATTAGGACATCGACCCCAACTTCCGAATTCGTTTGCATTGACCGCACCAAAGGTGCACGCCTTGGTGTGCACCCTGGAGTGCACTTTGGTGCTCACCTCGGTGCACACTTTGGTGTGCACCTCGGTGTGCACCAAAGGTGCGCACCTTGGAGCGCACCAAAGGTGTACACTTTGGAGCGCACCACATAGGGTCTTTGAGAGGTTGGCGCAGTGCGCACACCAAGGTGGGTGTTGAGGTGCGTGCCGAGGTGGGTGGGTGCTAGGGTGCGCTCCATGGTGGGTGCCAGGGTGGGTGCGTGCTAGGGTGGATTCCAAAGAGGGTCATAGGGTGGGTGCCAAGGTGGGTTGGTGATATAGTGGGTTCAAAGGTGGGTACTAGGGTGGGTTCCAAGGTGGGTCACAAGTTGGGTGCCAGGATGCGTGGGTGTTAGGTTGGGTGCCAAGGTGGGCTCCTGCGTGGGTGGGTGCTAGGGTGGGTTTCAAGGTGGACGCGAGGGCGGGTGCCAAGGTGGGTAACAAGTTGGGTGTTAGGATGGGTGAGTGCTAGAGTGGGTGCCAAGGTGGGTGGGTGCTAAGGTGGATGCCAAGGTGGTTCACAGGGTGGGTGGGTTCTAGGGTGAGTTCCAAGGTGGGTCACAGGTTCAGTGCTAGGGTGGGTGTCAAGGCGGGTGTCGAGGTGCCTGGGTGCTAGGGTGTGGATGCCAATGTGGGTCATAGGGTGGGTACTAGGGTGGGCTGCAATGTGGGTGCCAAGGTGGGTAACATGCTCGGTGGGTTCTAAATTGGGTGCCAGGGTGGGTGTGCACCCACCTTGCCCGAGGTGGGTGCCAAGGTGCCAGTGTGGGTGGGTGCTAAGGTGGATGCCAAGGTGGGTGAGAAGGTGGGTGATAGGTTGAGTGGTAGGATGGGTGGGTGCCAAGATGGGTCACAGGGTGGGTGCAAGGGTGGGTAGGTGCTAGGGTTGGTGTCAGGGTGGGTGGGTGCTAGGTTGGGTTCCAAGGTGGGTGCGAGGGTGAGTGTCAAGGTGGGTCACAGGTTAGGTGCTAGGATGGGTGAGTGCTAGGGTGCAAAGGTGCCAGGGTGGGTGCTAGGATGGGTCGATGCTAGGGTGAGTGGCAAGGTGGGTCCACAAGTGTCAAGGTGGGTGCCGAGGTGGGTGCCAAGTCGGCGACTGCTATGGTGGATGCCAAGGTGGGTCACGGGGTGGGTGCCAAGTTGCTAGGTTGGGTTCCAAGGTGGGTGCCAACGTGGGTGCTAGGGTGCGTGGGTTAAAGGGTGTGTCACAACGTGGGTGCCAGGATGGGTGCGCACCCACACTGGCCAAGACGGGTGCGGGTGCAAGGTTGGGTTCCAAGCCCGGTCACAGGCTGGGTGCTAGGATGGGTGGGTGCCAAGGTGGGCACCAGGGTGGGTGCACCCACCCTGGCCAAGGTGGGTCACGGGGTGGGTCCTAGGGTGGGTAACGGGGTGGGTACTAAGGTGCGTGCCAAGGTGGGTCATAGGGTGGGTGCCAAGGTGGGCACCAGGGTGGGTGTGCACCAACCCTAGCCAGGGTAGGTCACGGGGTGGTTGTCGGGGTGGGCGTCAAGGAGCCAAGGTGGGTGGCAAGTAGCCAAGTTGCGTGCCAAGGTGGGTGTCGGGGTGGGTGCCAAGGATCCAAGGTGGGTGCCAAGGAACCAAGGTGGGTGTCTGGGTGGGTGCCGAGGTGGGAGCCAGGGTGGGTCCCAAGGTGAGTGCAAAGGTGGGTGCCAGGGTCAAGGTGAGTGCCAATGTGGGTTCCAAGGTGCCAGGGTCAGGGTGAGTGCCAATGTGGGTTCAAAGGTGCTAAGTTGGGTGCGAGGTTGGGTGCGAGGGTGGGTGGGTGCCAAGGTGTGCTAGGTGGAAGCCCGGGTGGGTCGGCATCCCATGGGTGTCGAGTTGGGTGCCTGATGGGTGCTTCTTGTCAAGTTTTAGTCGTCGGGACTCATTTCGAGCCTTAGAGGTCGTTTCTTGTCCGGTTGCCCTGTCTTCGACCTGGGAACCCAATTTTGGTCCTCGGGTCCCATTTTTTTTTGTCTCGCATCCCACTTTTGGCCTGTGGCCTTTTCGGGGTCGATTCTCGTTTTGGGCATCAGAGCATGTTTCTTCTCCTAAAACCCAATATTTGTTTATTAAGTCTCGGAACACATTTTTGTTCTCGTGGACCCATCATGGGTCTTGGAACGCATTTGTGGTCCTTGGGTCCCATTTTGCATCCCGAAACTTGTGTTTTGGTGCTTGATCCCTATTTTGGGTGCCCACCTTGCACCAAGTGCGCACCCGGGGCAAACCGAGCGCCTTGGTGCACCGGGGCAAGATCGAGCGTGCACCCGAGGCGCCCCGAACATGCACCAAGGTGCACTCGGCCCACATGTGAGCGCAGGTCGTTGCGCCCGAGGTGGTGTGTGGGCACCGCGTTGCAGACGGGACACTGCACGCACACGACGCCCCCTCCAGGTGCACGCACGTAGGCCGGGCCGGGTGCACACCCGACGCCCTAGCAAGGTGCGCGCACCCGGGCAGGGCTCACACTTGGCGAACGGGGCGCACTTCGCGAGGGAGGGTGTGCACCTCGACGGGGGTGGGTGGCCGGGGTGGATTCGCACGTGGGTCGCGGTTTGCTAAGTACACACTGCGACAAGCTCATAACGGGTGCGATCATACCAGCATTAGTGCACCGGATCCCATCAGAACTCCGCAGTTAAGCGCGCTTGGGCCGGAGTAGTACTGGGATGGGTGACCTCCCGGGAAGTCCCGGTGTTGCACCCTTTTTTAGTTTTTCGCCGGGCGTCGCAATGCTATTTGAATAAACCTTTTGCCCGTTTGCGTTCTCGTCGGGGCCGGGCCGGGCCGGGGTGCGCTGCCCGCACTACCGCGCGCGCGGGGGCGACACCGAGCGCGCACCCGAGGCGCCCCGAGCACACAGGCCACGGTGCAACCCGGGCGTTGTGCGCGCACCCCGGTGCGCCCGAGGTGCTGCGCGCGCACCCAGGTGAAATCGGTGTGCACCTCGGCCAGTGCGCGCTCGGTCGAGTCGCGCACGTTGGCCAAGGTGCACGGTGATGTTTCTTACTCTAAGGTTCCGCACCAGACGCCCGGGACAGGTGAGCGAAGCTGGGCGGGGCCGGGTGCGCGGCCGGGGCAGGTGCACGCAGCTGGAGAGAGCTTTGGAGCACACTTCGGAGCGCACCAATGATGCGCTCCATTCAAAAGTTTCCTGAAAAGGCAAAAAAAGTTGAGATTATAGAATTTCCCACTTGAGAGATTGTAAAAAAAAAAAATTTAAAATGAAGGAAACGCGGGTGCCAAGGTGTGCGCAGCCCAGCCAAGGTGTGCGCACCAAGGCGCCCACCCTGGCGAAGGTGCACGCAAGGTGCGCACCCGAGGCAAACCGGACAATTAACCCAACTTTCGACTTCGCGCGCACCTTGGAGCGCACTTCGGAGCGCTCCTTGGTGCGCACCAATCTTGGGCACCTCGGAGTGCACCATGGCGCCCACCAAGGTGCGCACCCGGGGCAAACCGAGCTCCGACTTCGTGCGCACCTTGGAGCGCACGAAAGGTGCGCACCATGGCGCCCACCAAGGTGCGCAGCCCAGCCAAGGCGTGCGCATCAAGGTGCGCACCCTGGCGAAGGTGCGCACCCGGGGCAAACCGAGCTCCGACTTCGTGCGCACCTTGGAGCGCACAAAAGGTGCGCAACCCAGCCAAGGTGTGCGCACCCCGGTCAAACCGAGCTCCGAATCGTGCGCACCAGAGGTGCACGCCATCGTGCGCACCTTGGAGCACACTTCGGAGCCCTCCTTGGTGCGCGCCGATGTTGCGCACCTCGGAGCGCACCCGGGGAAAACAATGCAATTAACCCGACTTTCGACTTCGTGGGCACCTCGGAGCGCTCTCGGGTTCGCACCTCGGAGCACACCGAGGTGCGCACCTTTGATGCGCTGCCTTCACCAATTTCCAGAAAAGGCAAGAAAACATTGAGAAGGTGTGCGCACCGAGGTGCCCACCCTGGCGAAGGTGCACGCGAGGTGCGCACCCGGGGCAAACCGGGCTCCGACTTCGTGCACGCCGCACCTTGGAGCACACTTCGGAGCGCTCCTTGGTGCGCACCAGGGCGCGCAACCCAGCCGAGGTGCCCACCCCGGCGAAGGTGCACGCGAGGTGCGCACCCGGGGCAAACCGGGCTCCGACTTCGTGCACGCCATGGTGCCCACCGCGGCGAAGGTGCACGCGAGGTGCGCACCCGGGGCAAACCGGGCTCCGACTTCGTGCACGCCGCACCTTGGAGCACACTTCGGAGCGCTCCTTGGTGCGCACCATGGTGCCCACCAGGGCGCGCAACCCCGCCGAAGGTGCACGCGAGGTGCGCACCCGGGGCAAACCGGGCTCCGACTTCGTGCACGCCGCACCTTGGAGCACACTTCGGAGCGCTCCTTGGTGCGCACCATGGTGCCCACCAGGGCGCGCAACCCCGCCGAAGGTGCACGCGAGGTGCGCACCCGGGGCAAACCGGGCTCCGACTTCGTGCACGCCATGGTGCGCACCGCGGCGAAGGTGCGCACCCGGGGCAAACCGGGCTCCGACTTCGTGCACGCCGCACCTTGGAGCACACTTCGGAGCGCTCCTTGGTGCGCACCAGGGCGCGCAACCCAGCCGAGGTGCCCACCCCGGCGAAGGTGCACGCGAGGTGCGTACCCGGGGCAAACCGGGCTCCGACTTCGTGCACGCCGCACCTTGGAGCACACTTCGGAGCGCTCCTTGGTGCGCACCATGGTGCCCACCAGGCCGCGCAACCCAGCCAAGGTGTGCGCACCAAGGTGCACGCGAGGTGCGCACCCGGGGCAAACCGGGGTCCGACTTCGTGCACGCCGCACCTTGGAGCACACATCGGGGCGCTCCCGGGTTCGCACCGGCGTTGCGCACCGTGGTGGGCACCTCGGAGCACACCAAGGTGGGCAGCGAGGTGCGCACCTTTGATGCGATGCCTTCACTAATTTCCATAAAAGGCAAAAAAAAAACGAGATTTTAAAATTTCCGTTTTGAAAGATAGTGAGAAAAAGGGAATGCTGGTGCCATCTTGAGCCCGCCCTGGTGCGCAGCCCAGCCAAGGTGTGCGCACCAAGGTGCCCACCCTGGCGAAGGTGCGCGCCCGGGCAATTAACCCAACTTCCAACTTCGCGCGCGCCAGGGTGGGAGCGCACCCAACAACCGGGCCTGGGAAGAGCCAATGCGAGAAACCCCACCAAACGCTCTGACAAAAAAAGAGGGGGCGCTCCAGTAACCCCGCTTCGGAGCGCACCCTGGGCAAACCCAGCCAAGGTGCCCACCCCGGCCAAGGTGCAGGCGAGGTGCGCACCCGGGGCAAACCGGGCTCCGACAACGTGCACGCCGCACCTTGGAGCACACTTCGTAGCGCTCCCGGGTGCGCACCTCAGAGCACACCAAGGTGGGCAGCGAGGTGCGCACCTTTGATGCGCTGCCTTCACTAATTTCCAGAAAAGGCAAAAAAAAA
>NW_026728939.1:362500-377500 GCF_030272615.1 Cryptomeria japonica
AGGCCACTCAGAGACATCCATTTCCCAGGTATATGCCCCCTACGCACTTTTGGTGGCGCAACTCGCACGAACAGTCCCACCTCGACCCCGTAAACAAGCTTTTTTGCCTCGAAGAGTTCGTCGGAGACGAAGAAGCAACCTTCAGTGCAAACGTAGCACTCTTTTGTGCAACCGCCCAAACAACGCCCCCTCTACCCTCTGTCGAAACACTCGGCATTGCTGCTCCCTAAGGTGAGCTTCTCCTCATAGGCAATTCCGCTCTTATCCGGTCACGTTTGTGTGCCCGAATTTCGCAAGGCAACCTCCATGGGACATGGAAAAGACTCGAGAAGAGAGCTCGCTCACGGGAGAGAGAAGCCAAGGAGACCACGAGAGTGCTGAGAGTGGGACAGCGCTGAATAGGCGGGAGAAGCCTGCGCGTATAAACGGAGATATATATCCAATTGCAACGAAGGAACGTGCCAAAGATCGAGAACAATGGCAGAAATGCTAGTAACGTGCACTTCGGGACCAACGCATCACCGGAAGACAACCGCCAAACATCGAAAGAGTCGCGATGCTCCGCAACCTACGTGCAAAGCGGTCGCACACCGGGTAAGGGAGTGAGAGCCCCAAACATAGCTGGGCGAGGCGCTCACTCCGCTCTTTAATATCTCGTTAATACCGCCAAGGAAATGGCACAAGCACACACACACAAGCATCCTCGGAAGAGGACAGTTCGAGTGACAGGTCAAATCCAAGAGTTCCGAAGACTACCTCCAGGAACAATCGGGAACAAGACCGATTACAAGTCGTCGAGTCTGTTACTGGGCGAACACGAGATGCGCACAGGAAATCGATCAGCCCTCACAATGGCCCAAGGCCAGAGATCGGACTGCTACGATTTACCCCAACAATCATCGTGCCACTCTTCGCAGAGAGGTGATAGACGCCAACGAGCCCGCGCATAGCAATCGAGGTGTAAAAAGGGCGTTGAAGGCAGGAAGCCTGGACGAAAGAGGCTACGAGGTCACCTCGAAGCGGTCTAAGAATCGGGCGCACTTGGGGCGACTACCAGTGCCAACCCCTTATCCCGCGGTGCGTCCGACACACAGAAATTTCCAAGGCGGCCAAGGAGCCTCCCCGCATAGCAATCGGGGTGTGAGGTTACGGATGCAGCATTGATAGCAATCGAGGTGTGAGGCGAAGGATGCAGAAGTGAGAGCCGAGGGATGTAGCAGAGATAGCAATCGGGGTGTGTGATGCAGAAGAGATAGCAATCGAGGTGTGCGGTGGGAAGGGCCCAGCAGCCAGAATGCATGAAGCGACGGATGAAGCAGTGATGACAACCGGGCTGTGAGGAGAGGAGGGATGCAGCCAAGAAAGCAATCAGGGCTCGAGGCAAGGGATGCATCAAGGATAGCAATCATGTTGTGAGGCGAGATTCCAAAGGCTAAACGTGAGAGGCTGCAGGGTCGACTCAGAGAGGTCTATGCATGTGAGAGGCTGAAAGCAAGGTCGACTCGGAGCGGTCTATGCATCGGGCGCGCTTGGGGCGACTACCAGTGCCAACCCCTTATCCCGCGACGCGTCCGACAAAGAGAACGTTCCAAGGCGGCAGAGGAGGTTACCAGCCGAAGGATGCAGTAGCAATAACAGGTATAGTTCCGCGGCGGCCGAGAAGACTCACCGCATAGGAATCGGGATGCGAGGCGAGGGATGCGGCGGGAAGGCCCCGACGGCTAAACGGAAGAGGCTGCAGGGCCGCCTCGGAATGGTCCAAGCATCGGATGCGATTGGGACGACTACCAGTGCCAACCCCTTATCCCGCGATGCGTCCGATACACAGATAGTTCCAAGGCGGCCGAGGAGCCTCACCGCATATCAATCGGGGTGCGAGGCGAGGGATGGGGCGGGAAGGCCCCAACGGCTAGACGGAAGAGGCTTCAGGGCCACCTCGGAATGGTCCAAGCATCGGACGCGCTTGGGGCGACTGCCAGTGCCAACCCCTTATCCCGCGATGCGTCCGATACACAGATGGTTCCAAGGCGGCCGAGGAGCCTCACCGCATAGCAATCGGGGGTGCGAGGCGAGGGATGGGGCGGGAAGGCCCCAACGGCTAGACGGAAGAGGCTTCAGGGCCGCCTAGGAATGGTCCAAGCATCGGACACGCTTGGGGCGACTACCAGTGACAGCCCCCTATCCCGCGATGCGTCCGATACGAAGATGGTTCCAAGGCGGCCGAGGAGCCTCACCGCATAGCAATCGGGGTGCGAGGTGGGGGATGCGGCGAGATGGCCCCAACGGCTAGACGGAAGAGGCCACAGGGCCGCGTCGGAATAGTCCAAGCATCGGACGCGCTTGGGGCGACTACCAGTGACAACCCCTTATCCCGCGATGCGTCCGATACGAAGATAGTTCCAAGGCGGCCGAGGAGCCTCACCGCATAGCAATCGGGGTGCGAGGTGGGGGATGCGGCGAGATGGCCCCAACGGCTAGACGGAAGAGGCTGCAGGGCCGCCTCGGAATAGTCCAAGCATCGGACGCGCTTGGGGCCACTACCAGTGACAACCCCTTATCCCGCAATGCGTCCGATACGAAGATAGTTCCAAGGCGGCCGAAGAGCCTCACCGCATAGCAATCGGGGTGCGAGGTGGGGGATGCGGCGAGATGGCCCCAACGGCTAGACGGAAGAGGCCACAGGGCCGCCTCGGAATAGTCCAAGCATCGGACGCGCTTGGGGCGACTACCAGTGACAACCCCTTATCCCGCGATGCGTCCGATACGAAGATAGTTCCCAGGCGGCCGAGGAGCCTCACCGCATAGCAATCGGGGTGCGAGGCGAGGGATGCGGCGAGATGGCCCCAAAGGCTAGACGGAAGAGGCTGCAGGGCTGCCTCGGAATAGTCCAAGCATCGGACGCGCTTGGGGCGACTACCACTGCCAACCCCTTATCCCGCGATGCGTCCGATACACAGATAGTTCCGAGGCGGCCGAGGAGGTGGGGGATGCAGCGAGATGGCCCCAACGGCTAGACGGAAGAGGCTGCAGGGCCGCCTCGGAATAGTCCAAGCATCGGACGCGCTTGGGGCGACTACCAGTGACAACCCCTTATCCCGCGATGCGTCCGATACACAGATAGTTCCGAGGCGGCCAAGGAGCCTCACCGCATAGCAATCGTGGTGCGAGGTGGGGGATGCGGCGAGATGGCCCCAACGGCTAGACGGAAGAGGCTGCAGGGCCGCCTCGGAATGGTCCAAGCATCGGATGCGCTTGGGGCGACTACCACTGCCAACCCCTTATCCCGCGATGCGTCCGATACACAGATAGTTCCAAGGCGGCCGAGGAGCCTCACAGCATAGCAATCGGGGTGCGAGGCGAGGGATGCGGCGAGAAAGCCCCAACGGCTAGAGGGAAGAGGCTTCAGGTCCGCCTCGGAATGGTCCAAGCATCGGACGCGCTTGGGGCGACTACCAGTGACAACCCCTTATCCCGCGACGCGTCCGATACACAGATAGTTCCAAGGCGGCCGAGGAGCCTCACCGCATAGCAATCGGGGTGCGAGGCGAGGGATGCGGCGAGAAGGACCCAACGGCTACACGGAAGAGGCTTCGGGGCCGCCTCGGAATGGTCCAAGCATCGGACGCGCTTGGGGCGACTACCAGTGACAACCCCTTATCCCGCGACGCGTCCGATACACAGATAGTTCCAAGGCGGCCGAGGAGCCTCACCGCATAGCAATCGGGGTGCGAGGCGAGGGATGCGGCGAGAAGGACCCAACGGCTACACGGAAGAGGCTTCGGGGCCGCCTCGGAATGGTCCAAGCATCGGACGCGCTTGGGGCGACTACCAGTGACAACCCCTTATCCCGCGACGCGTCCGATACACAGATAGTTCCAAGGCGGCCGAGGAGCCTCACCGCATAGCAATCGGGGTGCGAGGCGAGGGATGCGGCGAGAAGGACCCAACGGCTAGACGGAAGAGGCTTCGGGTCCGCCTCGGAATGGTCCAAGCATCGGACGCGCTTGGGGCGACTACCAGTGACAACCCCTTATCCCGCGACGCGTCCGATACACAGATAGTTCCAAGGCGGCCGAGGAGCCTCACCGCATAGCAATCGGGGTGCGAGGCGAGGGATGCGGCGAGAAGGACCCAACGGCTAGACGGAAGAGGCTTCGGGTCCGCCTCGGAATGGTCCAAGCATCGGACGCGCTTGGGGCGACTACCAGTGACAACCCCTTATCCCGCGACGCGTCCGATACACAGATAGTTCCAAGGCGGCCGAGGAGCCTCACCGCATAGCAATCGGGGTGCGAGGCGAGGGATGCGGCGAGAAGGACCCAACGGCTAGACGGAAGAGGCTTCGGGTCCGCCTCGGAATGGTCCAAGCATCGGACGCGCTTGGGGCGACTACCAGTGACAACCCCTTATCCCGCGACGCGTCCGATACACAGATAGTTCCGAGGCGGCCGAGGAGCCTCACCGCATAGCAATCGGGGTGCGAGGCGAAGGATGCGGCGAGAAGGACCCAACGGCTAGACGGAAGAGGCTTCGGGTCCGCCTCGGAATGGTCTAAGCATCGGACGCGCTTGGGGCGACTACCAGTGACAACCCCTTATCCCGCGACGCGTCCGATACACAGATAGTTCCAAGGCGGCCGAGGAGCCTCACCGCATAGCAATCGGGGTGCGAGGCGAGGGATGCGGCGAGAAGGACCCAACGGCTAGACGGAAGAGGCTTCAGGGCCGCCTCGGAATGGTCCAAGCATCGGACGCGCTTGGGGCGACTACCAATGACAACCCCTTATCCCGCGACGCGTCCGATACACAGATAGTTCCGAGGCGGCCGAGGAGCCTCACCGCATAGCAATCGGGGTGCGAGGCGAGGGATGCGGCGAGAAGGACCCAACGGCTAGACGGAAGAGGCTTCAGGGCCGCCTCGGAATGGTCCAAGCATCGGACGCGCTTGGGGCGACTACCAGTGACAACCCCTTATCCCGCGACGCGTCCGATACACAGATAGTTCCGAGGCGGCCGAGGAGCCTCACCGCATAGCAATCGGGGTGCGAGGCGAGGGATGCGGCGAGAAGGACCCAACGGCTAGACGGAAGAGGCTTCAGGGCCGCCTCGGAATGGTCCAAGCATCGGACGCGCTTGGGGCGACTACCGTTGCCAACCCCTTATCCCGCGATGCGTCTGATACACAGATAGTTCCGAGGCGGCCGAGGAGCCTCACCGCATAGCAATCGGGTTGCGAGGCAGATTATTGGGAAGGGAACCCCCTGGGATGCGGCTCAAGCAGTGCCCAAAGGGACTGGAATGCGGAATCACATCGAGAGACCCAAATGCTATACGAGGGCTCAAATCGAATTATCGATTTGGCCACGACATGGACGCATCGGAACGACTACCTTTGCCGAACCACTCGCAATTGCATCCATACCGAAACCAATAGACATTTCCGTTAGAGCCCTCGCATAGCATTCGGGAATCTCGCATGCCCCTCTAAATCGACCAATGCTGGCGCTCAATGAAAATCCGAGCGCTACCACCGTTCGAGCGCCAGCATTGGTCGAGTTAGAGGGGCACGGGGGAGAATGCTCCAGTCAACACCTCCCCTATATAAGTTATTTGTCCGATTCTCGCACAACCGTAGTCTGCCTCGTCGAATCAAACAACGGTCCCAGATTCCGACTTCCGTTCCGTAGAGACCCAAAAGCTAGATGGAGGCTCGCAAGAAAGAGAGTCGGCGCATAGCAATCGGGTTTCTCGAACGTTTAGGGACCGAGCTCACTTGCGGATAGGGCAAAATCCGCCAAGCAACCCAAAAGCTAGACGGGGGCTCGAATCGAATCGCCTAGGCGGCCACAACAACGACGTGTTGGATCGACTACCAGTGCCAAACCATTCAGCAAGACTAGTCTGTGTCGAGGCCGGATAGAGATTCTCAGAGAGCGCTCGCATAGCATTTAGGAGACCTGCCGCGTCCCTCACACTCGACAAATGGTGGTGCACGTTTATAAATCCGAGCGATCCCAACCCTTTCAAGCACCAACATCGGTCGAGATAGAGGGGCACGGAGGGGGCTGCGTGAGACAACACAGTCCCCTATATAAGTTATTTGTCCGATTCTCACACATCCGAAGAATGGTCATCAAATCGGACAACAGCCCAAACTTCCGACTTCCGTCCCAGAAAGCCCAAGAGCTATCTAAAACGTTCATGGCCGGAACTCGATCGCGGCTATACCAGTCCGCCAAGCAACCCAAAAGCTAGACTGGAGCTCTAGTCGAATCACCTCTGTGGCCATTGCAAGGACGTGTTGGAGCGACTACCATTGCCGAACCATTCCGCAGGTCGAGTCCATACCAAGGCCGCATAGAGATTCACGATGAGCTCCTGCATAGCAATCAGGAGACTTGCCGTGTCCATCACAATCGATAAATCCTGGTGCAAGATTTTTGCATCCGAGCGCTCCAACCAGTCGAGCACCAGCATCAATCGACATAAACGGGCACGGGGGGAGGATGCTCGAGAACACTACCTCCCCTATATAAGTTATTTGTCCGATTCTCAAGCAGCCGAAGTCTGGTCATCGAATCGGGTCAAAGACCACAACTTCCGACTTTACCCACAATGCAAGTCATCGAATCGAACATCGGCCCCCGAGTCGGACTCCATGCGTATGTCAGGTCATCGGACCCAAATTCCGCCTTCCTGCGCATGGCGGGCCATCAATATCAACTCGGTCATCGGACCCAAACTCCGCCTTTTTGCGTATGGCACGCCTTCAAATCGGTCATCGGACCCAAATTCCGCCTTCCTGTGCATGGCGGGCCATCAACATCAACTCGGTCATCGGACCCAAATTCCGCCTTTCTGCGCATGGCACGCCATCAACTCGGTCATCGGACCCAAATTCCGCCTTCCTGCGCATGGCAGGTCATCGGACACAAATTCAGACCTCGCCAATATGCCTACGTATCGAATCGGTCATCGGACCCAACTTCCGACTTCATCCATACTGTAGGGTCTTTGAGGTTGGCGCGGTGCGCTCAACCCAGGGAGTCGACCCATCGAAGCATACACCTCCCCTATATAAGCTATTTGTCCGATTCCCACACCTGTGTAGTTTGCACCTCTGACCAGGACATCGACCCCAACTTCCGAACTCGACTGCAACGACGGCACCAGCGCCTTGGTGCGCACCTTGCGACGCACAGTCCCAACATTCGCCTTCCTGCACATGGCAGGTCATCGGACCCAAATTCCGACCTCGCGAGTATGCCTACATATCGAATCGGTCATCGGACCCAACTTCCGACTTCATCCATACCGTAGGGTCTTTGAGGTTGGCGCGGTGCGCTCAACCCGGGGAGTCGACCCAACGAAGCATACACCTCCCCTATATAAGCTATTTGTCCGATTCCCACACCTGTGTAGTTTGCACCTCCGATCAAGACATCGACCCCAACTTCCGAACTCGCCTCCAACGACCGAACCAGCGCCTTGGTGCGCACCTTGCAACGCACAGTGCCAACATTCGCCTTCCTGCACGTGGCAGGTCATCGGACCCAAATTCCGACCTCGCGAGTATGCCTACATATCGAATCGGTCATCGGACCCAACTTCCGACTTCATCCATACCGTAGGGTCTTTGAGGTTGGCGCGGTGCGCTCAACCCGGGGAGTCGACCCAACGAAGCATACACCTCCCCTATATAAGCTATTTGTCCGATTCCCACACCTGTGTAGTTTGCACCTCCGATCAAGACATCGACCCCAACTTCCGAACTCGCCTCCAACGACCGAACCAGCGCCTTGGTGCGCACCTTGCAACGCACAGTGCCAACATTCGCCTTCCTGCACGTGGCAGGTCATCGGACCCAAATTCCGACCTCGCGAGTATGCCTACATATCGAATCGGTCATCGGACCCAACTTCCGACTTCATCCATACCGTAGGGTCTTTGAGGTTGGCGCGGTGCGCTCAACCCGGGGAGTCGACCCAACGAAGCATACACCTCCCCTATATAAGCTATTTGTCCGATTCCCACACCTGTGTAGCTTGCACCTCCGATCAGGACATCGACCCCAACTTCCGAACTCGACTAAAAAGACCGCACCAGCGCCTTGGTGTGCACCTTGCAACGCACAGTGTCAACATTCGCCTTCCTGCACATGGCAGGTCATCGGACCCAAATTCCGACCTCATGAGCATACCTACTAATCGAATCGGTCATCGGACCCAACTTCCGACTTCATCCATACCGTAGGGTCTTTGAGGTTGGCGCGGTGCGCTCAACCTGGGGAGTCGACCCATCGAAGCATACACCTCCCCTATATAAGCTATTTGTCCGATTCCGACACCTGTGTAGTTTGCACCTCCGCTCAGGACATCGACCCCAACTTCCGAACTCGCCTGCAACGACCGAACCAGCGCCTTGGTGCGCACCAAAAGTGCGCACTTTTGGAGGGCACTTTTGTGCGCTCCAAAGGTGCGCACTTTTGGAGGGCACTTTTCTGCGCTCCAAAGGTGCGCACTTTTGGAGGGCACTTTTTGGAGGGCACTTTTCTGCGCTCCAAAGGTGCGCACTTTTGGAGGGCACTTTTTGGAGGGCACTTTTCTGCGCTCCAAAGGTGCGCACTTTTGGAGGGCACTTTTTGGAGGGCACTTTTCTGCGCTCCAAAGGTGCGCACTTTTGGAGGGCACTTTTTGGAGGGCACTTTTCTGCGCTCCAAAGGTGCGCACTTTTGGAGGGCACTTTTTGGAGGGCACTTTTCTGCGCTCCAAAGGTGCGCACTTTTGGAGGGCACTTTTTGGAGGGCACTTTTCTGCGCTCCAAAGGTGCGCACTTTTGGAGGGCACTTTTTGGAGGGCACTTTTCTGCGCTCCAAAGGTGCGCACTTTTGGAGGGCACTTTTGTGCACTCCAAAGGTGCGCACTTTTGGAGGGCACTTTTCCTGTGCTCCAAAGGTGCACACCTAGGTGAGCACCTTCGACCACACCTTGTAGCACACCAAACTCTGACTTTCGACTTCATCCGCAATGCAGGGTCTTTGAGGTTGGCGCAATGCGCACAACCAGGGGAGTCGACCCATCAAACCCAACACCTCCCCTATATAAGCTATTTGTCTGATTCTCATACATGCGTAGCCTGCAGGAGCAATTAGGACATCGACCCCAACTTTCGGCTTCTAAACGAAAACAAGGTCTTTGAGGTTGGTGTAATGCGAACAACTAGGGGAGTCAACCCATCAAACCCAACACCTCCCCTATATAAGCTATTTGTCTGATTCTCATACATGTGTAGTCTACAGGAGCAATTAGGACATCGACCCCAACTTTTGACTTCTTAACGAAAACAAGGTCTTTGAGGTTGACGTAATGCGCACAACCAGGGGAGTCGACCCATCAAACCCAACACCTCCCCTATATAAGCTATTTGTCCGATTCTCATACATGTGTAGCCTGCAGGAGCCATTAGGACATTGACCCCAACTTTTGACTTCTTAACGAAAACAAGGTCTTTGAGGTTGGCGTAATGCGCACAACCAAGGGAGTTGACCCATCAAACCCAACACCTCCCCTATATAAGCTATTTGTCTGATTCTCATACATGTGTAGCCTGCAACAACGATTAGGACATCCACCCCAACTTCTGAATTCGTCTGCGTTGACCGCACCAAAGGTGCACGCCTTGGTGCTCACCAAAATCCGACTTCCGACTTCTTCTGCTATGCGGGGTCTTTGAGGTTGGCGCAGTGCGCACAACCAGGGGAGTCAACCCACCGAATGCAACACCTCCCCTATATAAGCTATTTGTCTGATTCTCATACATGCGTAGACTGCAGCAATGATTAGGACATCCACCCCAACTTTTGACTTCTTAAACAAGACAGGGTCTTTGAAGTTGGTGCAGTGCACACAACCAGGGGAGTCGACCCATCAAACGCAACACCTCCCCTATATAAAGCTATTTGTCCGATTCTCATACGTGTAGTCTGCAGCAGCGATTAGGACATCGACCCCAACTTCCGAATTCGTTTGCATTGACCGCACCAAAGGTGCACGCCTTGGTGTGCACCCTGGAGTGCACTTTGGTGCTCACCTCGGTGCACACTTTGGTGTGCACCTCGGTGTGCACCAAAGGTGCGCACCTTGGAGCGCACCAAAGGTGTACACTTTGGAGCGCACCACATAGGGTCTTTGAGAGGTTGGCGCAGTGCGCACACCAAGGTGGGTGTTGAGGTGCGTGCCGAGGTGGGTGGGTGCTAGGGTGCGCTCCATGGTGGGTGCCAGGGTGGGTGCGTGCTAGGGTGGATTCCAAAGAGGGTCATAGGGTGGGTGCCAAGGTGGGTTGGTGATATAGTGGGTTCAAAGGTGGGTACTAGGGTGGGTTCCAAGGTGGGTCACAAGTTGGGTGCCAGGATGCGTGGGTGTTAGGTTGGGTGCCAAGGTGGGCTCCTGCGTGGGTGGGTGCTAGGGTGGGTTTCAAGGTGGACGCGAGGGCGGGTGCCAAGGTGGGTAACAAGTTGGGTGTTAGGATGGGTGAGTGCTAGAGTGGGTGCCAAGGTGGGTGGGTGCTAAGGTGGATGCCAAGGTGGTTCACAGGGTGGGTGGGTTCTAGGGTGAGTTCCAAGGTGGGTCACAGGTTCAGTGCTAGGGTGGGTGTCAAGGCGGGTGTCGAGGTGCCTGGGTGCTAGGGTGTGGATGCCAATGTGGGTCATAGGGTGGGTACTAGGGTGGGCTGCAATGTGGGTGCCAAGGTGGGTAACATGCTCGGTGGGTTCTAAATTGGGTGCCAGGGTGGGTGTGCACCCACCTTGCCCGAGGTGGGTGCCAAGGTGCCAGTGTGGGTGGGTGCTAAGGTGGATGCCAAGGTGGGTGAGAAGGTGGGTGATAGGTTGAGTGGTAGGATGGGTGGGTGCCAAGATGGGTCACAGGGTGGGTGCAAGGGTGGGTAGGTGCTAGGGTTGGTGTCAGGGTGGGTGGGTGCTAGGTTGGGTTCCAAGGTGGGTGCGAGGGTGAGTGTCAAGGTGGGTCACAGGTTAGGTGCTAGGATGGGTGAGTGCTAGGGTGCAAAGGTGCCAGGGTGGGTGCTAGGATGGGTCGATGCTAGGGTGAGTGGCAAGGTGGGTCCACAAGTGTCAAGGTGGGTGCCGAGGTGGGTGCCAAGTCGGCGACTGCTATGGTGGATGCCAAGGTGGGTCACGGGGTGGGTGCCAAGTTGCTAGGTTGGGTTCCAAGGTGGGTGCCAACGTGGGTGCTAGGGTGCGTGGGTTAAAGGGTGTGTCACAACGTGGGTGCCAGGATGGGTGCGCACCCACACTGGCCAAGACGGGTGCGGGTGCAAGGTTGGGTTCCAAGCCCGGTCACAGGCTGGGTGCTAGGATGGGTGGGTGCCAAGGTGGGCACCAGGGTGGGTGCACCCACCCTGGCCAAGGTGGGTCACGGGGTGGGTCCTAGGGTGGGTAACGGGGTGGGTACTAAGGTGCGTGCCAAGGTGGGTCATAGGGTGGGTGCCAAGGTGGGCACCAGGGTGGGTGTGCACCAACCCTAGCCAGGGTAGGTCACGGGGTGGTTGTCGGGGTGGGCGTCAAGGAGCCAAGGTGGGTGGCAAGTAGCCAAGTTGCGTGCCAAGGTGGGTGTCGGGGTGGGTGCCAAGGATCCAAGGTGGGTGCCAAGGAACCAAGGTGGGTGTCTGGGTGGGTGCCGAGGTGGGAGCCAGGGTGGGTCCCAAGGTGAGTGCAAAGGTGGGTGCCAGGGTCAAGGTGAGTGCCAATGTGGGTTCCAAGGTGCCAGGGTCAGGGTGAGTGCCAATGTGGGTTCAAAGGTGCTAAGTTGGGTGCGAGGTTGGGTGCGAGGGTGGGTGGGTGCCAAGGTGTGCTAGGTGGAAGCCCGGGTGGGTCGGCATCCCATGGGTGTCGAGTTGGGTGCCTGATGGGTGCTTCTTGTCAAGTTTTAGTCGTCGGGACTCATTTCGAGCCTTAGAGGTCGTTTCTTGTCCGGTTGCCCTGTCTTCGACCTGGGAACCCAATTTTGGTCCTCGGGTCCCATTTTTTTTTGTCTCGCATCCCACTTTTGGCCTGTGGCCTTTTCGGGGTCGATTCTCGTTTTGGGCATCAGAGCATGTTTCTTCTCCTAAAACCCAATATTTGTTTATTAAGTCTCGGAACACATTTTTGTTCTCGTGGACCCATCATGGGTCTTGGAACGCATTTGTGGTCCTTGGGTCCCATTTTGCATCCCGAAACTTGTGTTTTGGTGCTTGATCCCTATTTTGGGTGCCCACCTTGCACCAAGTGCGCACCCGGGGCAAACCGAGCGCCTTGGTGCACCGGGGCAAGATCGAGCGTGCACCCGAGGCGCCCCGAACATGCACCAAGGTGCACTCGGCCCACATGTGAGCGCAGGTCGTTGCGCCCGAGGTGGTGTGTGGGCACCGCGTTGCAGACGGGACACTGCACGCACACGACGCCCCCTCCAGGTGCACGCACGTAGGCCGGGCCGGGTGCACACCCGACGCCCTAGCAAGGTGCGCGCACCCGGGCAGGGCTCACACTTGGCGAACGGGGCGCACTTCGCGAGGGAGGGTGTGCACCTCGACGGGGGTGGGTGGCCGGGGTGGATTCGCACGTGGGTCGCGGTTTGCTAAGTACACACTGCGACAAGCTCATAACGGGTGCGATCATACCAGCGTTAGTGCACCGGATCCCATCAGAACTCCGCAGTTAAGCGCGCTTGGGCCGGAGTAGTACTGGGATGGGTGACCTCCCGGGAAGTCCCGGTGTTGCACCCTTTTTTAGTTTTTCGCCGGGCGTCGCAATGCTATTTGAATAAACCTTTTGCCCGTTTGCGTTCTCGTCGGGGCCGGGCCGGGCCGGGGTGCGCTGCCCGCACTACCGCGCGCGCGGGGGCGACACCGAGCGCGCACCCGAGGCGCCCCGAGCACACAGGCCACGGTGCAACCCGGGCGTTGTGCGCGCACCCCGGTGCGCCCGAGGTGCTGCGCGCGCACCCAGGTGAAATCGGTGTGCACCTCGGCCAGTGCGCGCTCGGTCGAGTCGCGCACGTTGGCCAAGGTGCACGGTGATGTTTCTTACTCTAAGGTTCCGCACCAGACGCCCGGGACAGGTGAGCGAAGCTGGGCGGGGCCGGGTGCGCGGCCGGGGCAGGTGCACGCAGCTGGAGAGAGCTTTGGAGCACACTTCGGAGCGCACCAATGATGCGCTCCATTCAAAAGTTTCCTGAAAAGGCAAAAAAAGTTGAGATTATAGAATTTCCCACTTGAGAGATTGTAAAAAAAAAAAATTTAAAATGAAGGAAACGCGGGTGCCAAGGTGTGCGCAGCCCAGCCAAGGTGTGCGCACCAAGGCGCCCACCCTGGCGAAGGTGCACGCAAGGTGCGCACCCGAGGCAAACCGGACAATTAACCCAACTTTCGACTTCGCGCGCACCTTGGAGCGCACTTCGGAGCGCTCCTTGGTGCGCACCAATCTTGGGCACCTCGGAGTGCACCATGGCGCCCACCAAGGTGCGCACCCGGGGCAAACCGAGCTCCGACTTCGTGCGCACCTTGGAGCGCACGAAAGGTGCGCACCATGGCGCCCACCAAGGTGCGCAGCCCAGCCAAGGCGTGCGCATCAAGGTGCGCACCCTGGCGAAGGTGCGCACCCGGGGCAAACCGAGCTCCGACTTCGTGCGCACCTTGGAGCGCACAAAAGGTGCGCAACCCAGCCAAGGTGTGCGCACCCCGGTCAAACCGAGCTCCGAATCGTGCGCACCAGAGGTGCACGCCATCGTGCGCACCTTGGAGCACACTTCGGAGCCCTCCTTGGTGCGCGCCGATGTTGCGCACCTCGGAGCGCACCCGGGGAAAACAATGCAATTAACCCGACTTTCGACTTCGTGGGCACCTCGGAGCGCTCTCGGGTTCGCACCTCGGAGCACACCGAGGTGCGCACCTTTGATGCGCTGCCTTCACCAATTTCCAGAAAAGGCAAGAAAACATTGAGAAGGTGTGCGCACCGAGGTGCCCACCCTGGCGAAGGTGCACGCGAGGTGCGCACCCGGGGCAAACCGGGCTCCGACTTCGTGCACGCCGCACCTTGGAGCACACTTCGGAGCGCTCCTTGGTGCGCACCAGGGCGCGCAACCCAGCCGAGGTGCCCACCCCGGCGAAGGTGCACGCGAGGTGCGCACCCGGGGCAAACCGGGCTCCGACTTCGTGCACGCCATGGTGCCCACCGCGGCGAAGGTGCACGCGAGGTGCGCACCCGGGGCAAACCGGGCTCCGACTTCGTGCACGCCGCACCTTGGAGCACACTTCGGAGCGCTCCTTGGTGCGCACCATGGTGCCCACCAGGGCGCGCAACCCCGCCGAAGGTGCACGCGAGGTGCGCACCCGGGGCAAACCGGGCTCCGACTTCGTGCACGCCGCACCTTGGAGCACACTTCGGAGCGCTCCTTGGTGCGCACCATGGTGCCCACCAGGGCGCGCAACCCCGCCGAAGGTGCACGCGAGGTGCGCACCCGGGGCAAACCGGGCTCCGACTTCGTGCACGCCATGGTGCGCACCGCGGCGAAGGTGCGCACCCGGGGCAAACCGGGCTCCGACTTCGTGCACGCCGCACCTTGGAGCACACTTCGGAGCGCTCCTTGGTGCGCACCAGGGCGCGCAACCCAGCCGAGGTGCCCACCCCGGCGAAGGTGCACGCGAGGTGCGTACCCGGGGCAAACCGGGCTCCGACTTCGTGCACGCCGCACCTTGGAGCACACTTCGGAGCGCTCCTTGGTGCGCACCATGGTGCCCACCAGGCCGCGCAACCCAGCCAAGGTGTGCGCACCAAGGTGCACGCGAGGTGCGCACCCGGGGCAAACCGGGGTCCGACTTCGTGCACGCCGCACCTTGGAGCACACATCGGGGCGCTCCCGGGTTCGCACCGGCGTTGCGCACCGTGGTGGGCACCTCGGAGCACACCAAGGTGGGCAGCGAGGTGCGCACCTTTGATGCGATGCCT